>NC_085141.1:136438030-136511518 GCF_024139115.2 Armigeres subalbatus
AAGTTTTATCAGTTCAACAAACGGGTAAGATTATCGTATCCCTGCACGCTGACGGCTCTCGTGGTGTTCATATAATGTATAAAACCCTTAGCTAATCAATTAACGAAACTTTGAGATGTTTAGACATCTTTATTGTAAAACCACTCACGTCCAACGAACACAATGTATAACATACAACAAGGGCGCATCTTCCGGTCATATCCCTCAGACTGAGAATTCGACACAAAACACTGAATCCGAGTCGATATTCTGGTCCATGCAGCGGTGTAGTGCGTTGGACAGTCAAACGTGGATGTTCCACACCACGGTTTTTTGTGACCTTCGAAATTGGTGATGTTGCCTTCCTCGATTTTTCTCGCATCATCAATTCAAAGCGCCAAGATCGGTGTCACTGCTAGGCTGGTGGACAAATTTAGCACTTCCACTCGAATAGTAGTAGCTAGTAGGCAGATAGGAAAACCGACGCATATTCACACAAAACGTAGCCAATTATTGGTTAAAGCGATCTAGCTTTGCGTCACATCTTCGTAGCCATCTAACGCGTTGCCAACCATAGACGATGCCCATAGGAAATCGAACGAAGGGTCTAACCAACCAACCAACCAAAGAACGCAACGGAGTTGGTTTCGGCGTCATTTGCCTGCCCGTCCATATGTTGTGACAGCTGAAACGGCTAATTATATAAATCACTCACTCAGGTTACCATTTGTAGATGGGCAGTGGGCTTAATTTGGTGCTGGCGCCTGTCTCTTACGATTGATCGCCAAACTACGACAGTTGTAGTGATGCTGATGGCGACTAATCGGACGTTGGACACGCCAACTGAATGCTACCTATGGTGAAAATTTAAAGCAATTCCTAGAACAAACTGCTGAAAATTGTTACCAAAATATTGAACCACGATTGAACTTTTTTTTAGTATCTTTATTGAAGGCTTTCAGCCTAGGCTGCTCGTATCCGGAAGATTGAATCATGTTTGCTCAGTGTTTAGAAAATTTCAACGAAAAGAATGTTCTTAAGATGATACATTCATGCCCGAAAAATTCCTGGAGCGAATCGGAAATCGAGCTCAGCCACCTTCTGAATGGTCTTGCTTTATAGTTGCACATCTTACCACTAGTAAAGCCTGTGAAGATCAAAAAAGAATATTCGCGATCAACGATTGTCAATAAAATTTCAAAATCGTAGTATTCCTTATTTGCTGTTACGTAACATAGATGGGTAGCTAATTCGATTTTGTCTCGATTCCATAAAAAGTGACGTGAGACGTGTCGAGTGGTCTGACATGGTCTATCAGTGGGTACATCAAATTCGTTATTTTCGTTGGACAAAACCTCTAATATCCTGGGTATGCGTTCAATAGAATCGATGTCTTTTGCATAGGAACAAAATAATTGATTTGGGCAAAAGAACGCTGTAACAAATGTCAGTGAAACACACATGAAGGCAAAATCTAACTAAAAAATAACATAACCTATGTATCAAACAGAATGAATCGTTGACACATAAAAAAATGCAAATTTCTGACAGATGCTCCCTCAGATTATAAATTAATGTTTATTGAATCTTTTCACAGTCCTTTTGGATGTACTCAGATAATTGATTCATGTTTCTAACTCAAAAACGATCAATTATTCGATTCACTTTCTCCTAGAGGTCCTCGAAGAAGTTGATGACAGGTAAATCATTTACCGTAAATGCTGAAGTTTGATACCCATATTCCATAGTTAATGATATTTTGAAATTGGCCGATTTTGGTGCCCCCGAAGGCTTCCCCAAGGGCCTCGGAACTGGCTCCAGGGTGGCCAATATCATGTCAGTCGTCTTGCAAAACGATTGCCATAGTTTGTGATAACATCCCTAGAAACATTTTGGTTTTATGCTGGTTTTATAACACTCTTGTAGAGTAGATTATGGTCTTCAAGAGCATTACAAAACTTAAAATGTTACTTGGGATTAACATGAAGAGGCATGTTTGCAAAACAGTCATCACGAATGTGATGATCGATAATACGTTCTAAGCATTTCAGAAGAAATGAGGTCAGACTGATGGGTCTAAAACTTTGCATCTTCACATGAAGCACGTCCCTTTGGGATAAACTTTCAGTGAATCCCGCCAGGATATGGGAAAACACCCAGTAGCAAAACAGCATACTAAAGTTTTTCTAAACATGTTTGATATGCTAAACCCTTCTGAAGAAGAACAGGATAGATCCCATCTTCTCCTGGAGATTTTGGTGGAAAATGTAGTTATGATTCTACGAGCCTGAGCAAGACCCGTAGCCTATGAAAGACATCAGGTACATCCGAAGATGCTATATCGACACATCCAGGAAGTGTGTATCAAATAGGTGTTCTAATGCTTCCTCAGAAGTGTAGTCGCCATTTGGCTTGCGATTTTCGCCAACTTGGAAATCCTTGGATATCGCAAGAATTTTATTTAACCTACTGGTCTTCACTCAATGGAAACATTTGCACAAAGGTTTTTCCAGCGGATCGTTCAGCAGATCGAAGAGCTTCTTGTAGGCTTTCCGAGCCGACTTGAAAGACTCCGTTCCTGCTGATGGCATCTGTTCCAACCCCTTCTGCACTGCTTCCTTAAGCTTAGCCAAATCGGAATTCCATCAAATCTACCGGATGATATGAACTGAGACTAAAAGCAAATTTTGTTTAGAGCCTAAAAGGAAGTTATGGTCAAATTTACTGCATCTGACCCAGTAATCCACCAGAAACTCCGGATAGGAGGATCACATCACAAGTCCCAACATGTATTCGGAATTCTGGGATCCGTACGAGCAGAACAGTGATAAAACCAGGCCAATACGACAAAAAATGACGAAATGGCAGTGATTTGTTTTTCCTTCACTCAGGCCGATACGGGTTAAGGTCGGAGATAATATATCCGCCAGGCTTCGATAGGTAGAGCAGACTTGATCGAGACCGTAAAGTAACCTGCTATCGAAAATTGCCTGCTTTATCGGAAGCCGAAGGGCCCTGTTGCTCGTCTTTTGTGGCTTGTCGGGGTTTTTCACATAGTTCATCCTATTACGGTAACCAACTTTTACGGACCGAATGTGGAGGAGGAAAGTAAGCCTTCGTTCCATCAATACTCAAAGGGTTCTTACCACCTTGGGATTGGAATTGGTCACTGCTCTCACATTAAAGCTGGGGTCTTATAAACGATGTTGCAAGCATGTCCGAAAGGAATAAGTGGGGAAGGAGAATTTGAATTATTATATATGCCCATTGTCCATTATGCCTAACGTCTTTGTGTCGAACGTTGTGCATCCACCTGATGATACCAAATCTTTGCAGTGCAAATCTTATGAGGTTCTGTCTAACGAAAACAGCGATCCGCTCCAACGTGCGGAGACGAAGCAGAAGGAAGGTGTATTTGATACTTATTGGAAGTCATTCAAGTGTTTACCACCCAATTGCGTTGAAAGTGTTACTTTTACGGGGCGTCTAATGAATTGTGGGTTGGGACGAATGGCGTCTTGTTAGCTGAAGGTGATCTCTGAATAAGGTGGGTCGTGGGATTGGAGACTTATTAGACATACATATGTGGTGCTCTTGAGTCCTAAAACGCGTTTTGCTAATCAAGCGGGTACAAACAATTAATAAATTTCGTTTTGATTTTTTTTCATCTGTTGAATATGAATATGTGATGGATAACTGCTACGAAAGATCGAAAGAGGAAAGTAGGTGCAGAAGGGAGTCACCAGAGATTAAAATATACACCTCCATGAAGCTACTTTGAACCGAATTCGAACAAACGTTGCATGATTATTCAAAACATAGAACAGTTTACTTAGTTTCTTCTTCATTTTCCTCATATGATTGGTACTGAGTCTGAAAAAAAAGCATAATTAGTTTTGATTAAATTGACTTTTTGCGCTAAATGTGCCTCTCAGTTTCACGTCGGAATCAGATCCAGTATGGTAGATGTTTAAATCTTAAACATTTGCTCAGTTTTACAGATTTTTTTAGTTTACGAAATCAGAATAAATACTCACTAACTGATGTTCATTCTGAAATTGACTGCTCACAGCCGAATATGAATGAGTGAGGTGGACAAATGAGGCTGATGGTCTACCAAAAACAGTCGTTTATTTAAAGCTTTGGAAGCAACTGAAATTAATTTGGAAACTCATCTGGTCTCAACTCGTCATCGTCTTACCTGCATTTCCGGTAGGGGCTCGGCCAAATCGCATCAATCGCCAACAAAAAATAACCCATTTTTCTGTCCTAGTTTTCGTTCTGCAGATTTAAGGTGACACGGGAAGCACTAACAATCATCAAATCGTCATCATTTTCATCATTGAATGCTTAACTTTTTTCTATAACAAATGATTTTGAAAAGTACACCGGCACGTCGCTACTCGCAATCTACATGCTGATAAATTTACAGTTACATCAAACAACCGAAAACGAAATACGTCGCTCCAAAGTTGCGAGGTGATAATGCTAGAAAGAGACGAAAGATAGGAGAAATAACACGGTGTTTAGTGCCTCCCCGAGTCACCTTAATTGAAAATCATATCTGACATCCATCAACCTCATAACTGAGGATATCCTACCACAAATGTGCACATTGACTGATAAGGAATGATATCCAGATTCCCTGAAGAAACAAAATACCACCAGTCAGTCAAAAAGCCGATTGGTGTGGTTTGGTAGAACCTCGACTAAATCAGAATCTAAAATTGGAGACCGTCACGAAATCATGTAAGAATTTGAACCTTTATAGCGCCTTTGTCTTTCGATAGATTTTAAAAATTTATATATTAATTGACTCAGAAACAATCCACCAACTATCCGGCCAAATTTGTTAACTATTGATTAAAAAGAAAATGGGCCGAATTAGACAATGTAACGGTGACTTGTGTTACCCGCGGTAAAAGGTAAAAGGGTAAAAGATAAAAGGCGTTTCGCTCATAAAAATTTCAAACATTTGTATGGAACTGAGACATTTACTATATAATCCCGCTCCCCCTCTCCTAAACTGTTCGCGCGAATTTGGAAGAATTTCTCCGGAATTTCTGGGAAATTTCAAAAGAATGAAATACTCTCCTATTTAATTCTTATACTGCCGTTATACGCATAACTGTCCCATGTATATAGGGAATCCCAGCAAACATGGGACAACCATGCGTATGACGAGGTATAGGAAATCTTTAACGACGGAAGGAGTTCCAGAGGCACTTTCCGAAAGGATTTCCAAAATAACTCATGAAGAAAATCTAAGAAAGCCTAGTGTTCGCGAATCTTTCTTGACCGCAGTAGGCACGACTTCCACAAATGATGCGCCTTCGTACTTCACGACTAACATTGTTGTCAGCCGTTAGCAAGGATCCATAAGGTAGACGAATTCTGACCACTTCGAAGGTATCCCGTCAACGTAACACTGCTTCCCAGGCGGCCCTGTCGCTCGGTTCCGCCCACAAGCATGTACTTTGTCTTCGATGCATTCACCACCAGTCCAACTTTTGTGTATTTTGGGCGTACAGTTCTGCCACCTTTGCAAATGTTGTTGACTTGAATTGACTTGATCTGTTGAAAATCGTACCCCGGGTGTTACACCCGGCTCTCTAGACACCTTCTAGCGCAATGTTGAACAACTGCACGAAAGTCATCACCTTGTCAGTCCTCGGCGGATTCGAACGAACTGGAGTGTTCGCCCGAAATCTTTACCCAGTTTTGACATCATCCACCGTTGCTTTGATCAGTCTGGTGAGCTTCCCAGGAAGCTATTCTCGACCATAATTTTCCATAGCTCTACGCGATCTATACTGTCGTATGCCGCCTTGAAATCATGAACAGACCCGGTCACGGCATTTTGAAGGATTTGCCGTATAGTAAAGATCGATCCGTTGTCAAGCGGCCGTCAAGAAGCCGGCTTGATAACTTCCGAACTCATTCCACTAATGGTGACAGACGTCGGAAGATGATCTGGGATATCACTTTGTAGGCGGCATTAAGGATGGTGATCGCTCGAAAGTTCTCACTCCAGCTTGTCACTTTTCTTGTAGAGGGGCATTGTAGCAGCAGGAAAATTGTAAATAGCTTGTATAAGGTAGATTGAAGAATTTGCATCTTTCAATCGTCAATAAATGTACAAATGTCCCTCGACGTAAACGGGCACCAACTAATCAGCCATCCTTCCAAGGTCGAGGCCATTTGTTTTCGGATAAGGTGGGAGAGGAAAGCAGCACAACTTTCGTGTCGGATTATCCATCGTACCAATAAGGTCACGTCATACACGAAGGAGTCGGAAATGACGTATTTCCGGTTGTGTCGAGCCCACCTTCCTTGATCTGAGGATTCACGGGCTCAATCATTTCGTCCGTGATCATCCAATAAGTGGAAGTGTCCGCGTTGGTTTAGTAATGTTTCGTTGTGCATAAGTATGTACCCTTTAGTGACGTTAAGTGATAATTAATTGAATAATTGGTTCGTTTCTTAGTAGCGCCAAGATTAATGTGCGTTGCAAGATTGTGTGCGGTAGTAGGAAACAATTATAAAGAGAAAGGTAAATTGACATGCTCATAGTGTGATGTTTAGTGCTTGTGCTCAAATTGTTCGTCCAGCCAGATTGGCGTGTATTTTCCCACCCGCAGCAATCACATCGTACCCCAGCGCGACATTTCTCCCCGACGGACGAAATATTCCTGGCGATCGTCACCTAGAAGTGGACCGATCCGTCGCCATATCGGTCCGAGGAAGGCCAGGGACCTCCACGGGCGAGATCCACAGCCGGTCCGTAAAACCACCGTCTAGCAACCACAATCGCGATCACGTCTCGTTGCGTTGCGTTGCGTTGCGTGCTGTAAGGAGTATTTCGTAGATTGCATACTGATAGTTGTCATGATATTCTTTACCTTTCTTATCTATTGTTATGGATTTCCATTTGGGATTTAATGGAAATCCAATTGGTCAAAATGATAAAACATGAAAGCTATCATTGCTGGCCACGCCCATCTTCTCCGTTACTAGGAAAGGGAAGGAATGATGATATGACATCTACTTAACGAGAGGCCAGCGACTCACCGACGCCCTCATAGATGCAAGGAATTGGAAGGTGGGTAGGGTATGTGGTTTAGGAGATCATTATAAGCAAATGATAGAAATTTTGTGGAAATACGTTGGGAGTGACTTTGCTAAGAAATTTATGTACTCCATTATCCTGCTGCATGATTTTCCTCGGATGGGGAGGTATTAGTTGCCTGGCTAATAGCCCAGGTTTAAGCGCCTTTGCTCGCTCTCTGAAACGAAAAAGAGCAAAAAGAAATTAAATTCCCTTCCCCTGATATGATAAATTTTGACCAACAAATGAATTCTAAGTGGATGAATAAATGATCAAACGGCTGCAAACAGTCTATTGTCGTAGCAGAAGCAAACCCGCCTCAATACGACAGGCAGAAGCACATGTTTATGATTCAAACGCGATCGACTGTTGTTCAATTTCGATACACATAGTTGGGTGAGAGAAAAGATGTGAAATATTGCTAAAGTAGGATTGATGGATACGGGAATTGACTCATATGCCACCGTTATTAGTTGGTTATGGGACAGTTTTCTAAGGGCAGCTGTTGTAAATTGGTAATACGTCCGTGTTCTTAATTCAATAAAAGAAGTGACAGAATATGTACAAAAGAAGCTTGATGTTAAATCGTAGTGATGATAGGTTTGTAAAACGTAATTACGTTTGCTTACCTTTTCCGTAATATGCAATTTTGGTTCCATATACCAGATCCAGTAGAATTATATCTGAAACCAACCTACTAGGTATTCGCAAAGCACCACCCGTCGTCGGAGCCTGAGAGAAAACGGCGACGGCGACTGGTTTTCGGGCTGCATTTGACACGTGTCGGAGTATTTGATGCTTCGTTCCTTCAAAATAGTTTATCCTTTTCGTCCTACCTCCAAACGATTTCAATTTATCCAGCTCGACCGTTATTCTTGACAGAGTTGTTCTCTTCAGATAAGCACCCGCCTTGATCTCTGATACGCAGGCAGTTTAGTATCAAAATCTTAAATTTTTGAGAGTTTGAGAGTTTTTGTTTGGCTGCTGAGATTGACAAACGATCGTCAATTTCAGTGCCGGAAACTCCAAATACGCCTATTGAAAAAAAATCACTTCCACGAGGAAAAAAATGACGGAGAAATTTTTCGTCCGTTCACGCACGACTACTTCCCACAATCGCGATCACGTCTCGTCAGCTTCATTAAGAGCGTCATCGCCGGCGTCAACAAGCCGGGACCGTCGACCCACCGGCAGGTCATCGACAGGGTCAGTAAGCCCAAACAAACCGGTGAGTCATCAAACCCTTTTTTGATCGGAGTGAGGCGTCGAGGAGGCGCCGCGGAGGAAACGTTTTTGTGCCAGTCTTAGACTGAAGAGCCATCTAATGTGCAACAAGCCAGAACATCCATCCGAAAGTCGGAGTAGCAATCCACCGACGACCGCTTGGGTCCGCCATCACGGACCCGGTGAAACATGCGTGCGTGATCCGTTTTCGCCACCACCAAAATACCGTCGAGTAGCAGGAGCGCAGACTTAGAAGCTGAGCGCCCTATAAATCCGTGACGTCACGTAAACATGAGGCACAGAGCACAAGTGAGAATAGAGTAGGAACTAGAAGAGATAAACCGCACACAAGCTAGGAGTAAGAAATCATGAACGAACACAAACACTAAAACCGAAAAGCGGAGGCAACTCCGTTGAACATGCCATCCTGTTAGAATTAAGACAATAAATGTGCCATTGTTAATCATAAATTAAAATGTTTCTCTGTAGTCCCCCTAGCCATTTGATTGACTAATTGTGTTTAACGTCACAGCGAATGAGTTTGAGTCCCGTCCTCCAATATTGAGTTTGACTGTGGGTGTTTATGTTTCTTCCAGCTTATTAATGGTTGTTGGTGAGAGGGAGAGTCTGCCGATGATGAGGCGCATCTACTTAGAGTGTATTAGGTTCTGGTGGGCTCTCACCGACTCTTTGAGTGTATGGTGTGGCTGTACGGTATAGAGGGAAGATAGGGTGGACCCAATTTGGCACTTATCGTTGTTGCTGGCTGGACCGATCCATAAACCTTATCGGAAAATTTAAATGGACTCGCTTGAGAGAGTCTCATCCGGCAAAATAAATTGGGCGTGGTCTCCTTAATGGAGTGGCGCTTAGCCACGTGCTTTTTGGACGGATCGCTTCTTGCCGGCTACAGCATATAACCCTTCCTTCCACTCCTCCGGTAGCTGTTCAGATTCCTAGATTCTGACTATCAGTTTGTGCAGGCAAGTGGCTAGCTTTTCCGGGCCCATTTTGATGAGCTCAGCTCCAATACCATCCTTACCAGCTCCGATACCATCCTATTTATTATGTAGTTTCTGGAAATAAAAACCAACATGAATTCCCGCCGGAATTCCTCAAGGAATTTCCAAAGAACTTCTCAAGTAGTTTTCCGAGCTATTCTTTATACAAAACGAAAGAATTCCTTAATCAACTTCCGAAGTAATTCCTGGAGCTCTTTAAAATTCCAAGACTATCTGAAAATGTATTCAAAGGAATGTCTTAACGATTTTTTTAAAGGATTTTCTAAAAGAATTCTAAAAGGAGCATTTGAAGGAACTTCTTGATTCACTTTCGAAGGATTTTTGAAGAAATTTTTGGAATAATTTTCGAAAGAATATCTGCAAAAAAAAAGCGTTCATGAATTCGTGAACTAACTAGCTCACGGTGTCTTTTGAGTCACGGTTTCGGGAACAACAGTTACGTTTTGAGAACCTTTCTGGAATACGTGACTGGTGATCCTGAATCCATGACTTAAGTCACGGTGTATTTTGGCTGGTTCACGCATTCGGGAACGCTTTTTTTTGCGTGTGGTAGTATAATCAAAGGATTTTTTGGAGGAATTGTACAAACAATTACTGGATGAATTTCCGATGGAATCCTTGAAGGGTTTTTTGGAGGTATGCTTGAAGAAATGCTTGAAGGAAACCTTAAACGTTTGGCATAATAAATTGCTTCGATTGCCAGGAAACTAAAGTGCTGTTCCAGTTATTCTTTATCCTTTCCTTTTTGCGGTTCCTGATTTTAATTTTGAAAACAAAGTTATGGTTTGCATTAAATAAACTTCCATATTTTGCTAGCTAGTCATCTTTTTTAGCTTTTTTAACTTGGATTAAAATTTCTTTAGTTAAAAACTGTGGAAGTGGCTTATCACCTGTAACCATTTAACAAATTGACTACTTAACCTGCCAATTACAATTAATTGCATATTATTCGCAACTCGTACGAAACCATTTTTTGTTAATATCTTGGCTGTATGCACAGCACATGTTTCGAAATGGACAATATATGAAATTTGCGAAAAGAATCCACGTGTCTTGAGGGACTGAACCTCAACCTCCTACTCTCTAGATAGGCGTGATAACCCCTACACAAGCCCGCCCAGCCTGTTGTTGGGAGGCATGAGTGCGATCCTCTCGTTTAATAAACAATGTGCACTCGCTTGACTGTGGATATACAACAGTAAAGCACATGTGGAGATTGGGCAAATCAAGCATCCGAAAGATATTCAATTTGAAAAAGAGAGCTAATCGGTGGAGGTTGGTACTCGGATTCTGATGGCTTTTCCGCAAACGTGACCTTTAAGTGGTCTTGTAGTTTAGGGTTATCACGCTATCTAGATAGTAGGAGGTTGAGGTTGAGTCCCTCCAAGAAACGTGATTCTTTTCGCAAATTTCATATCAATTTGTCCATTTCGAAACATGTGCTGTGCATATGCACAGCCAAGATATTAACAAAAATACTTAACCTGGATTATATACATTTTCCAAATCTTTCTAGCCGGATACTAAATATCTGCTTAATATTTCAAGCATAGTATTCTACTAGATAAAGCTTATTGAGTTGAATCTCAAACCGACGAATCTAACAATTTAGGGCAGCGGTTCTCAACCTTTTTCTTTAGTGGTACCCCTTCGAACTTTTTCATTTATCGAGGTACCCCTATATTTTTTCGTAAATAAAAAATACCTACGTTTAACTCTCAACAAGAGATATACAAAACGGACCTGAAAACTAACGGATATATGGTCTCCAAAAGTTTCCTGAAATTTGTTATTCCATGAAACTTTTGAATTCAAATTACAAATTAAAGGAGGTTTTCAAACTATTCGAAAGAATAATTCCGAAACTCTTGAAAGAAGGCTTCCGAACCTTTTGAAAATAGGCTCGAACCTCCTGAAAAGGCTTCGAGCCTTTTGAAAGAAGGCTTCCGAACCTCTTAAAAGATGGCTTCCGAGCATCTTAAAAGGAGGTTTCGAAACATCTTTAAAAGAGGCTCCAAAGTTTCTTGAGGGGATACACCCAAGTCTCTTAAACAGAGCTTTTTGAAAGGAGGCTTCGAGCCAGTTTTACCTCACCAAAACAAGGCCTTTCCAGATTACTCATGAGATTCTAAGAAGTTTGAGGTATTGAAAGGCTAATTTTTTTAGTTTTATGTTGGCCATTCGTTAACAGAAATTCCGGTTAACGGAACCTGTTCTATGCCACCGCACAGCCAGTTTTACCCTAACAAGAAACTAAGGCCTTTCCAGATTACTCGAGATTCTAAGAAGTTTGAGGTATCGAAAGGCTAATTTGTTTTTAGCTTTATGTTGGCATTTTACCGGAAATTCCGGGCATCGGAACCTGTTCCGTGGCCATCAAATGACCAGTATATCTTACCAAGAAACTATGGCGTTTTCTAGTTACCCAGATTCTGAGAAGTTTGAGGTGTCGGAAGACCGATATATTCGGTGATTCTATGCTGGCCTTTTATAGGATATTCCGGTTCCGGAACCTATTCGGAGTCATCCGGAGGTCAATTTATGTTTATTTGACCAATAGTCAACATTCATATTGACCATTAATTACTTATACTAAAACACCTGTTAGACGTTAAAAATTTCAAAATATAAACATTTGCTCAAAATTTATGCCACACTTCAAAACTCCCCTCTAAAAGAGGAGGGTCATTCTAGCATTTTACCCATCACATGCTGGAACTACTATTCCCCTTGATACAGTTTAAACCGCTTGCCATTTTAAATAGACCGAGAACGTGTTTTAAGTTGATAAGATTCGTCCGTAGTTTGAGGTTAAAGGAGGCACCCAAGTCTATTGAAGAAAGGCTCTCAAACCTCTTAAAGAGAGCCTCTGAAGGAGGTTTCAAGCCTCTTGAAAGTACACAGTGATGTAAATGTTATATGTCATTTGATTGAAAATTCCATCGAAATCGATGCACATCGATGAGATCAGATTTGAATGTTGTTGAAACCGGGCATTAGTGAAGAAGTTTAACCTGACGGAGCAACCTCGTTACGGGAATATATATTGATGAATATTATTTAATGCCTAAAACCATCGATTGCTTATTTTGCATTTGAATTATTGACCTCGCAGCTCTCAATCCGGATTTGATGGCCAATTATAAATTCATGCGAATGCTGATTTAAACGAATCACCTGCTACCGATATTTCTATTGATGTGAATATTTATATTTTAAATTAAAAAAAAACAAGAATTGGAAAAATAAAATAAATATTTGTTTTGAAGCTTGACTTAGGATTTGGGTGATGAAACGTTGTCGTCCATTGGACTTTACATTCGTTTAATTTTACATGCATCAGTCATACCAAACGTTCAACGAATTCAACGATCTCAATTGAATTTTAAAGGGATGTAAATTTGACATCTAGTTAATTTTAGATTTATTTTGATGCTCCAAATATGTACTCAAAATAAACGTAAATTTACAAAATTCTAACTGTGTAGGCTTCCTATGTTTGAGCCCTTAAAGGAGGCTTCCGAGCCGCTTGAAAGGAGACCTCAAGGCTTGAGCCTGTTGAAAGAAGCTTCAAACCTCTTGAAAGAGGCTCTGAGCTTCGAAAGGAGACTTCAGAGCTTTTGAAATTAGGTTCGAGCCTCTTGAAATAAGGCTCCGAGCATCTTTAAAGAAGGCTTCAAGCCTCTTGAATGTAAGCATCGAGCCTCTTGCAAGAGGCTTCCGCCTTGAAGAGGTCTGAGCCTTTGAAAAAGGCTGAGCTCTTTAAGAGGCTTCCAAGCCTTTTGAAAGAAGCTTCAAACCTCTTGAAAGTAGGTCTCAGCCTTCTGTCCCACAGCTCTTATACACTGTGCCACTTGGGAAAAGCAGGATCTAAAAGTCTTTTAGATGAACGCTATGCATATTATGTACAATACAAAGTCCGAGAATCAAAATTTCAGAACTTTATCAAATTCAATAGTTATCGTATGAGAATGGATCAGTGTACCGCTGCAACCATCACCGACGCAACTGGAACAGAGACAAGCACCCGCCACTAAGTCAGCCTAAAACCCGGTGGCTCATTACAGAAAAGCACATCGTGAAGCTGGGCTCAACGGCATTCGTGGTCATCCCGGAAAAGCGAGTAGACGCGACAAAGAAGATTGACAGTTTATTGATAATATTTATTATTACTTCACGTGAGTTGCGTCGGAGTTGCGTTTAGTCCGGCAGACATCTAGGAATCAGGAAAAACGAGCAAAAGAAAGTTTCCCAGAACGCATCCACTGCAGCAGTGAAGAAGATTCCGAACCCCTCTACTGGCATCAACAGAAGTAAGCGTCAAAACGCCCGCAAGACGTTCGATAACTGCAAGTCATTTAACTGCAATGCTTTTTAACTGCAATTCGATAGTAGCAACAGTTTTACAGTTATCGGACCGCTAAATTTCAAACTGATATCAGACAGACACTTTATTGCATCTGGCGTTGATGGACAACCGTTTGACGTCTAGAATGCGTTGCAGTTATCGAACGGCTACTGTATGAAAAAGACAGACGTAGTTCTACGTCAAAATCACAAAAAATAAGAAACAAATCAAATTCCTTTTTATTGCTTTGTTTTTGATAGGATGGCCATGAAAGCAATGAGATTAAGTGCCGAACAGTTACCCTACCATTTGTATGTCGCCACGCCGTCGCCGACTTAACAACGATTTCGAATTTACGACTTTTTCTTCCTGACAAGAAAAAAATCTAGATATTTTGTTTTTAAACTGATACCAAATAAGGTGATATTTATACATATTTATATCAATTTATTATACTTGATAGTTCCTTTTAAGCTAAGAAAATGGCTGCCTTTAGGGGAAAAATTGGCTTGTCTTTTTTGTCCAAAAGCCACAATCAATGATTTTAAATGTACGTATATCGCTGGAGTGATCCTTACACAAATTTGTCAAAAAATTATAATGTGGGAAATGATAGCAAAAAATACCATATTCAGAAATTCCACATGATGTCCTGACTTAATTGGGATCAAAATTGAGATTTCAGATTAAGCGCATTATCTTGTTAGACAAAGTTACAAAATCATTCATGCAGTTATTCAAGAATCATGAATTGCAATTGACTTATAGAAAATTCACGCCAAATTAGTTACATAAAACGAAGTGACATTCCACAACTGAATGGGCATACCTTATTTGATTATTGACTTGAAATATTTAATCATTAACCGAATAGGACATTTGGTCGAATAGGACACTTGGCCGAATAGGACATTTGGCCGAATAGGACATTTAGCCGAATAGGACATTTGGCCGAATAGGACATTTGGCCGAATAGGACATTTGGCCGAATAGGACATTCAGCCGAATAGGACATTTAGCCGAATAGGACATTTGGCCGAATAGGACATTTGGCCGAATAGGATATTTAGCCGAATAGGACATTCAGCCGAATAGGACATTTAGCCGAATAGGACATCTGGCCGAATCGGACATCTGGTTGAATAGGACATCTGGCCGAATAGGACATTTGGCCGAATAGGACATTTGGCCGAATAGGACATTAGACCGAATAGGACATTTAGCCGAATAGGACATTTGGCTGAATAGGACATTTGGTCGAATAGGACATTTCGCCGAATATATCATTTCAAAGTGAGAAATCAGGGGTGAAAATTGAGACGACTCACTTCTCATTACTTATTTCCCACTTCTCACTGTGAAAAGTGAGTAGTGCGAAGTGAGAAGTGAGTTGTCTCACTACTCACTTCTCACAATGAGAAGTGAGAAATGAGACGTCACACTTCTTACTTCGCACTACTGACTTTTTACAGTGAGAAGTGAGACGTCTCACTTCAGCGGTATACGGCCGAACGGCGCTTCTCCGTTTTCCATTTTTTTCATTGGTATGGAAAAGTATGCCGTTTTATCACTCAAACGCAAACTGTAAACCAAGTATTATGATCAGGAATTGCAAAAAATACTAATCTACGCTTTGGGTTTTTTTTTCGGGTGTAAGCATCGACAACAGCCTTAGTACCAATCAGCTGAAAATATGTTTTCGAAAAGCCATCCTGATTTTTCTTATTTCAGCCAATATGTTTAATCTTCAGAGCTGCCAGTCAAAATGAGTATTGAAACTGGTTTGCATACTATACTGCCCATAAATTCATAACAGTCCCATATAGATAGAAAATCAAGCAAACATGGGACTGTTATGAATTTATGGACATTATATGCATGAGCTCAAAACAATTTGATTCGACATATTTGGGCGCAAGAACCATTTACAAAGTCCAAAATACTTTGCTGGATTGGGAGTAACACTGCATGGAGACGGAGCGGTACCAACTTAACACCCAAAAGGCCAAGCTCTTTGAGAAAGCGATTTTGATTTTGAAAAATCATAACTTTTTATTTTTGTCCAATTTTGATGAAATTTTGACACAAGGTCCAATTTTTTTCTAGTTTTGGCTGCACACTGAGTTTTTCGGAATTTCTGGATGGTTCCGGAATTATTCCAGATTCCCTTGGGGTACCAGCAAACTGGTGTTTGGGGTATTTCGCCAGTTACTCAATTTTTCTCCATGGAACCCATATCAAACAGTATAAAACAATATTGCCACACTAATAACGAGTCTCATAGCGATTTTTCCGAAAGTAAGTCTTCCATACGGACATCCCCAGGAAGCTTCCAAATGTCCCCAGGGAACCTGTAATGGGGACAATTTTGATTTTGCTCCGAAACATGTCGTGCGACGGCTCTTTCTTCACAATTTTTCATGAATATACTCGCTGTTGTTATACAAGTGGTCTATGGTCAGTTTGGCCACTCTTGTGACGCCCGGAATGCCCCCAGGGAACCTGTAAAGGGGACAATTTCGATTTTGCTCAGAAACATGTCGTGCGACGGCTCTTTCTTCATAATTTTTCATGAATATACTCGCTGTTGTTATAAAAGTGGTCTATGGTCAATTTGGCCACTCTTGTGACGCCCGGAATGCCCCCAGGGAACCTGTAAAGGGGACAATTTCGATTTTGCTCCGAAACATGTCGTGCGACGGCTCTTTCTTCATAATTTTTCATGAATATACTCGCTGTTGTTATAAAAGTGGTCTATGGTCAGTTTGGCCACTCTTGTGACGCCCGGAATGCCCCCAGGGAACCTGTAAAGGGGACAATTTCGATTTTGCTCAGAAACATGTCGTGCGACGGCTCTTTCTTCACAATTTTTCATGAATATACTCGTTGTTGTTATAAAAGTGGTCTATGGTCAATTTGGCCACTCTTGTGACGCCCGGAATGCCCCCAGGGAACCTGTAAAGGGGACAATTTCGATTTTGCTCCGAAACATGTCGTGTGACGGCTCTTTCTTCACAATTTTTCATGAATATACTCGCTGTTGTTATAAAAGTGGTCTATGGTCAATTTGGCCACTCTTGTGATGCCCGAAATGCCCCCAGGGAACCTGTAAAGGGGACAATTTCGATTTTGCTCAGAAACATGTCGTGCGACGGCTCTTTCTTCACAATTTTTCATGAATATACTCGCTGTTGTTATAAAAGTAGTGAAGGGACGATAATTGGTAACACTCCTTGCAGCAGCTTACGTATTTGTGTATAGCATTAACCTATCAATCATCTCCTCGTCGAAAAACTCCATAGGTGAACTTATTTTACTTAAGCTTAGATTGAACAACCGGCTTCTATTTGCAAAAGGCTGTAAATGATATATCACCGAATACTTTGTGTTTCATCGATGCCCACATAACACAATACAATGGGATTATAGAATTCCAAGAATTTTGACGATGGCAGTCATTGATTTTGATGCGGCACCAGTCAAAAGAGGAACAAATAGAAACAGGCTTCGCTATAATTCACGCTTGACATCGTGAGTATATATGAAAGCAAGTAAATTACGGTATTCGTTAGAATGTTTAAAGTAAAATCACAGCCAATGGCTGATTATTTCATAGTTACAAGTGATGGGAGTTTTGAATAAGTAATGGAGCATTCTGCCATTTCTACCTGATATTCCGTATATTGTCCCTTACGATATCCTACTAGCCCTTCGCTGCTTGCAGTAGCCTCGGAGTAATCTAAATGTGCACACATAGAAATAGTTTAAAGAACTAGTAAAGCTGTCTTGAAGTCGGAGGAAAAGTAAATCTTCATCAAGGACCTAGGAGCTGTTCACAAATTACGTAACGCAAAAATCCGAGTTGTTTACCCCCTCCCTCCCCCTCGTAACAAAAAGTAACACTTTTGGTAACGCCTCCCTCCCCCACCTAACGCGTAACTGTGAAAATTTTAAAGGCAGATTTTTTCCTTCTCTGAAGCATTTGGGTTTTGGTATTTTTTGAACACTGTTAGAATAGGGACGGCACATGATCAAAAATCAAGGATATCAAGAATGCAGCTAGTAGAAACAAAAATAGAATTTGCGATTATAACTATTTAGATAGTTTTGTGGAATTGTGGTGTCGAGAAATACAACGTCCTTTTAGTATTTTTACACATATCAGTCCCGCTATGTCGCCAATATACGATAACGATAAACAGCAATTACTTCAATCAGTGATTAAAAAATAGACATTCAAATAAATTTTTATTCGCGTTATGCGTAACATTTGGTAGAACCCACCCCCTATCCCACCTTTTAGTGTAACAAAGTATTACGCAAGTTGGACCTACCCCCCCCCCCCCAAGCGTTACGTAATTTGAGAACAGACCCTTACTGGGGAATCTGAGAAGCAGAATTATGATGTTTCAGATATTCAAGAAAAAAACAGAACTGTGTGAAAGTTTATTGAAAATAATGATGGCATTCATACATACATATATTTTTTTCCCTTAACACGGTAATCACTTTGACGTAGTGTGTTACGGTTTACGATATATCGTATTTAGTCCTCGCTACCAACAGCAGTCTCAGAAATAAAACATAATTAATGTTACCCTGCAGATAATTGAAAGACTCGAATTTCGAATCCCGTTGGAGGATAAACTGCTTGCAACGGAAGCACCTTTTCAAGCAATTAGTTAAAAAAAACTCGATGCCCGTATTCGCTGAACTGACTGCTGGAAAATCGAGATGGGGGTACGTACTAACTTTTCATGAACTTGAACATATTATTACAGCATTTGTTTTTCAGTCTATGTTACATATTACAGAATATTGTGTATTTGGACAACATATTTTATTCCTGTGAGTCTTTTTCAAATAATTTATGTACTTGTGAGGACATTATTTCTACAGGTTTTATCGCATTAGCTGATTTTTAGTCTATAGCTGGAAGGTTCGAATAAAATCGATTTGTCGAGTATCGCGTATTTGTGCGCCTTCATGCAGCATGAAAAGATAAATCTTAAGAGCGAGAAATTTTTGAAAACTAAGTAACTGCAAAATATTTTTGCTCATGGGAATATTTTCAAAATACCCCTTCACTCGCTTGAGATCAAAAAGACGACTCTTTCAGCAGCACCCAGGTCTATAGTACATTTTTTCAGTAGCAGACTTGACACGAGAAATTGTTTTTTTCGCCATAGCACCTTTCGCCTCAGTTGACGACATGTTTCGGAGCGAGATCGAAATTGTCTCATTTAAATATTCCTTGGGAGCATTCCGGGTGTCCCAAGAGTGGTCAAACTGACCATTCTTGTAAGAACAGCGAGTATATTCATAACAAATTGTGAAGAAAGAGTCGTCGCGTGTTATGTTTCGGAGCAAAATCGAAATTGTCCCCTTTACACGTTTCTTGGGGGTATTCCGGGCGTCACAAGAGTGGCCAAACTGACCATGGACCACTTTTATAACAACAGCGAGTATATTCATGGAAAATTGTGAAGAAGGAGCCGTCACACGACATGTTTTAGAGCAAAATCGAAATTGTCCCCTTTACAGGTTCCTTGGGGGCATTCCGGGCGTCACGAGAGCGGTCAAACTGGCTAATGGCCACTTTTATAACAACAGCGAGTATATTCATGAAAAATTGTGAAGAAAGAGCCGTCGCACGACATGTTTCGAGCAAAATCGAAATTGTCCCTTTACAGGTTCCCTGGGGCATTCTGGCGTCACAAGAGTGGCCAAACTGACCATAGACCACTTTTATAACATCAGCGAGTATATTCATGAAACATTGTGAAGAAAGAGCCGTCGCACGACATGTTTCGGAGCAAAATCGAAATTGTCCCCTTTACAGGTTCCCTGGGGGCATTCCGGGCATCACAAGAGTGGCCAAATTGACCATGGACCACTTTCATAACAACAGCGAGTATATTCATGAAAAATTATGAAGAAAGAGCCGTCACACGACATGTTTTGGAGAAAAATCGAAATTGTCCCCTTTACAGGTTCCCTGGGAGCATTCCGGGCGTCACAAGAGTGGCTAAATTGACCATAGACCACTTTTATAACAACAGCGAGTATATTCATGAAAAATTATGAAGAAAGAGCCGTCGCACGACATGTTTCGGAGCAAAATCGAAATTGTCCCCTTTACAGGTTCCCTGGGGGCATTCCGGGCGTCACAAGAGTGGCCAAATTGACCATAGACCACTTTTATAACAAAAATTGTGAAGAAAGAGCCGTCACACGACATGTTTTGGAGAAAAATCGAAATTGTCCCCTTTACAGGTTCCCTGGGGCATTCCGGGCGTCACAAGAGTGGCCAAATTGACCATAGACCACTTTTATAACAACAGTGAGTATATTCATGAAAAATTGTGAAGAAAGAGCCGTCGCACGACATGTTTCGGAGCAAAATCGAAATTGTCCCCATTACAGGTTCCCTGGGGACATTTGGAAGCTTCCTGGGATGTCCGTATGAAAGACTTACTTTCGGAAAAAATTGCTATGAGACTCGTTATTAGTGTGGCAATATTGTTTTATACTGTTTGATATGGGTTCCATGGAGAAAAATTGAGTAACTGGCGAAATACCCCAAACACCAGTTTGCTGGTACCCCAAGGGAATCTGGAATAATTCCGGAACCATCCAGAAATTCCGAAAAACTCAGTGTGCAGCCAAAACTAGAATAAAAATTGGACCTTGTGTCAAAATTTCATCAAGATTGGCCAAAAAATAAAAAAGTTATGATTTTTTCAAAATCAAAAATCGCTTTCTCAAAGAGCTTGGCCTTTTGGGTGTTAATTATGTACATGTATGAAGTCAACGTCAATGCCACAAATTTCTTGTGCTATGATACTCACCATGGCGATGCATTTCTTCTCGATATAGGTAGGTATGTACTACGTAGGAAAATGAAAATCCCAAAAAGTTTTCTGCACAGAGGTGGCTTTCTTATCGAAGTTTTCCAAACCGTAACCGAAAATGGTACGTCCGCAAACTTGCACAGGAAGTTTCCAGCAGCAGTAACTCTTCTGGATTCCAGATAAACTTTTACTCGGAGGTTTTGAACTTCATGTGCAGATTGAAACTTGTTGCGCTCATTTACTTTTGCTTTGTTTGAAATTCATTATCAGTTTATATCATGGGTTTTACGTTCGATCGTGTCATACAGAAAATGTTCTTCTTGGAAGTTATGTTTCAATTGACCGGAAATCTCAGGTTAATCCAACAAGTGAACTCCTCTCGAATTATAGCTCTGAAAATTGTGTAAAGCAGACCTAAACGAAAAGTAAATTGAAATTAACATTATCTCATCAGCTAAAAACTAAACCAACAGTTATATTTACTTAATTATTTAGTTATTTTCTTTCGGTGGACTTCTGAAGTAGAACATGACGCCGCATTCTGCTAGACCAGTGTCAATAAAAACCGGTGGTGTCTGATCTAATTACCGTCTTGAGAATTATTTCCACAGTGAAGCATTCCGGCATATCGCCAATGCTCGCGTCAACATTCAGCATACTGAGCGAGAGCACATTTTCCAACGGGGCAAACGTGATCCAAATAAAAAGTCGCTATTTGGGACTGTAAACCGCATTTTGAATTGAGAGCAAACCATAATCTGCCAGGGTTCCCAATCACGTGTTCCTTTGAAAGCATTTTTCTGCGAAAAATACAACTCTGAAAGGAAACATGAGAGCACTGGCTGTGACATGCAGCTACCGTCAAAACATTCAAACAAAAGAAATTGTGATAAAACAACCAGACCTTGTGCTAGAGTGGACGGTGTGCGATTTGTTCAGTGATTTTGTTTTTTCCGTTCTTCAAAACAAAGCAAGTTTGTTCACACTTTTATCGTACCTCCCACCCGGCATGCCAAGCAGCAGTTGAGCACCCATTCTGTCAGGGACAAGAAACTCGATCTGTTGGGGAATGAAATGTGACCCGCCGCCGTTTGTGCCGCGCCGGTGCAGACAGCAGTCAAACGAGTGTGAATACGAGCACCTTCCGTGAAACAATAAATTTGGTCGGATTTGCTATGTGATGATCACCGAGCGTGTCGGGAAGTGTATTCCCAGGTGTTAAATTATCAAGGGAGATGTTTTGCTGATTAGCCTGAGTATGTTTTGCTTGAGAGTTATGGTTGGATGTGCGGGATAGTAGCTTATAATGCACCCTTGGGTATGATTTGCCAACTGATGAAATCAAATGTAAAATGACTTGCGCTACAATTTAGTGCAAATTGTTACATTTTATAATAGCTATTCAGTATCAAGTTGTTATGATCAAATTTTAATCACATACAAAAGTAACATTGTGCACCTCTTTATGTGCTGTTTTGCGCTATGCTTCTCAATTTTCAAGAGACGTTCACGCGCGAATCATCAGAATTTGCTTTAAAATTCTTATGAGTTCATTCTCAAATTTCTCAATTTTTATTTTTGAATTTCAGAAGATTTTCTAAATTTCCACGGGGAATTCTTAAGCATTCTCACGAGTTCTGTAAACTCTTCAAAATTAGTAGATATTTCCACATGAATTAATCAGACTTTCGCCCTCAATAAATTGTTAGAACTTTTACAGAAAATTGTTTCAAATTTCCAACACGAATTATTGAAAAAAATCACGGTAAAGTTTTCTAAATTTCCGCAACAAAATTCTGCAAAATGTCCCCAAAAAAATATTTGGAGTTTCTTGAAAATTTTCACGGAAAACGAAAGATGAAACGAAATTTCCAGGATATATGTATTATTTCTCCCGGGAAGTTTTCCACGGCAATCTTATCAGAATTTCTTTACTAAAATACTAAAATTTCCATGGGATATGACACTGCAGGTACAACAGCGGCTTATTCTTCTTGAGCGTGCGAATTTCATCCTTGAAACAATAGGCTTGTACCGATATCCAGGGGTACATTTCAACCTTCTGGTCGTTATTTCGCTTCAGCGACACTATCTTTGTTCGCACATTCTCTTTTACTACGTTCCAGCCCATCTATAGTTTCCTTTTGCCATTCAACGCAAGCTGATAAACGCACCCCACCGTCCGGACTATAGGACATCTTGAACGATCTTAAAGGTCCGGTGGTTGTCTCTATGCGGATGCACGCTGCAAAGCCTTATGCGTCCTGGCTTACATCAACAAACAGGTACAGTTACTGAATGTCATATTGCAGTGTTTGTCCATTTTTAGAGAGGAATGGGGACTTCATCAACTTCCAGGAACCCTCGGATCCAGTTACTCCATTTCTCAGCGCACTCTTCGCTGGTCTCACTCACACTCACTACGCCAAAAGTCTTGTATCAAAAGCTTCCCGTAGAACGCAAAAATGGATAGCAGTCCTATATAGCCCGACACGATCCTTCTCGTCGGCAGTTTCTCGCCGGGCAAGAACGACACCAGAACTTTGGCTCAACTTCACTACAGAACTCGCTCATTTTCGGACTCCTTATCTTTTATCTATCTCTCTATCTAAATCATACACGCTGATCCTTCGTTCTTACAGGAAATCTTTGGATCTAGAAACCCAGCTGCGATGCTCGAAACAGCCTCTGGAGTGGACGTAGCATACCTCTTTCGACCACATCACAGCTTCCCGGATCATGTCCGCGCTATCGAAGTAGTCGTCGACGTAGTGGTTTTCGACGATGGCCAACTCTGCCACCGGGAGCTGTCTCGCAAACTCCATCGCGTTCAGATTTTTGACGAACTGCGCCGCGCTTGTTGACCCAAAGGTTGCCACGTTCATCATTCCGGAATAAAAACCTTTGTGGTCGCTTGTCTATTTCTTTAATCCACAGTCGGTGGTACATTTCGCATAATACCTATATATAATAATATACATACATTATATGTATCTGCTCCGAAGCCGATTCCTTGCAAATTAACGCTGTCATGGCAGTCTGCATATCCGGTCCCTTCAGCAACTTATAGTTGAGCGATACTCCTCTTACTTCCGTTCTGGCGTCCCACACCTGACGATACTACTTCTTTCTGCAGATGTTGTTAAGCGAAATGTACCACACCTTGCTGCAATCCAGTGCTAACAGCTCAGACGCTGTCGTTTCTTGCGGGTAGCATTTGATGAGAAGGCTGCGATCATGATGTGACATACAGCTCTAGCGTTTTTCCAGACAAATACTAGACTCCTCCGGCCTACAATGGCTCTATAGGAAATCATGTAGCCCTTAATTCGATACCAAGCAACATAGCTTTGACCTGACAGCTATGGACTTCTTTGGTCGATCATTTCGCTTCTCGAGCGGCACATTCAGTTGAAAATCCTTCAAACCGATCAGATCTGTTGGACGTAAGTGTGGTAGTGCGGATTGTGTTAAAATAATAATCGAAGATACAAAATGGAAGCATGAATTATTTTAACATAATTCGCACTACCACAGTAGGGTTTCCAATTTTCCCGGGAAACAAATTTGAGCGCTTTAATCGACAGAAATGCATTCAAAATATTATCAAAAATCAATTTTAGAGCTCAGAGTACTTCTCCTTATAGCTGTGTTGAAGTAGATTTTGCTGCTGCTTGCTTAATGTTGAAATACATTACAAAAGTAAAATACTTGCCAATCTATTTTTCATATAACTTACCCTTTCCTTTGTTTTTATCAGGATGACTATTCAAGTATGCCGCATACTTCATCTCCATGTTCTAGCATAAAATTTAATTATAATTAAAATAGGAAATCCTTCGATAGATTCTTTTAGAAATCTGAGAAGACAACAACCAACCAATTTTAGCCACCCCGAAGTTTTGTCCGATTTAGTTGAAATCTTATGAAAAGATATTTTATAAAAATATCTCATCATGCGAAAGCGATTAAGAGCTGACACATTAAATCGCAGATATTTTTTTCGAAATCATGAATACGGCTAATAAAAATGAAAGCTTCGAAACATAGAATTGTTGAAGATTTTGAACAAGTTTGCCGTCCATGTCTAAAAGCATTACCTCCTTTGCACCACAGATTTGGAGATTTCATTTTTATTTTGCAGAATCTAGCTCTTTTTAAAGTTTAAGGTCTGCAGTGTCCTTACGAGATCTTCTCTTAGGGACCCCACACACGGTTCGGCGTATTGTAAAACGTTGTCACTGCCCCCCAAAAATTTAGTTTGGTCGGATTAAAGCATGACTATTGGACAGCACAACTTGCCCACAGACGGTCCGACTTCACCCCGACCGAACCAAATTTCCTGGAGGCGGAGTCAAAGTTATACAACATGTCGGAGCGTGTATGAAGCCCCTAAGGGGCCATTGTCCCCTTCTGAAGTATGACGTATTCCTAATTGATATAGTACTCAATGATCTGTGACATAGGAAACATGTCACACTGCACAAGCATCAGCGTTCTCAAAAACACTATTGCTTTATTCCGACTCTACCTAAACGCTTCAGGATTGCATCGCACAAGTCATGCAACCCTATGCATGACCTCATTTCTAGGGAAAATGAAAATGATTTTGGTTTGTTTATCGGAAGAGAACATTTCCTCCATCAATTTTGGACACAAAGTTTTATTAAGAGAACGAAGAACAAATATTAGTAAAAATTTAATAAATCAGTACCTTAAGTTCAGTTAATAAGACTAATATTTGTATCAAATAAAAAAACCCGTAAGAACATTTCCCAAAGAATTCAGGAAACTAATGTTCATATCCCGGGAATCGGGAGTCCCGGGAAATCCTTCCCGGTAATGGAAGCCCTAGTTGGACGTCTGCAATCGATATGTATCTTGCCTTTAAGGTTCGCGTATTGCATCACAACTTCCAACACAGGTAATGTATTCCACGGTAGCTTCGAGCTGTCTATTGTGTGGGTGCTTTTGATTAGAAACCGCATAGAAACAAATGTATACCAACGACTGACGTCGCTAACTGCACGGCCATGAAGTCCACGGTCAAGAAATGAAGTCATGATTTCTCGCTTAACTTTTCAAAAGGACCTAAGTAACATTTTTTTCATGAATTAATTTGAGTACTGCAATCAAAAGCTTTAATGTTTATTTGTTGATTGCGCTATTCAAATTAATTCATGAAAAAAATGTTACTTAGATCCTTTTGAAAAGTTAAGCGAGATTTCAAGAATATTATACACCCAGGTTTTATTTACGCGGTTGGATTTCATTAATTTCTCGGTTACGTTGAACTTTCGCAGCTTTTTAAATACCCCTTGAATTTTCTTTGATTTTTTGTGATTTTTTTCGTGGGGTTAACTCATTGTTTCATTTACGCTGAAGGTCTTAAACGACTAAAACCAAACAGTGAAAAAAAACCTGGGTGTACTACGCAATCTCCATCAGTCGACAAAATGTATAACCGGTTATACTTCGAACACTTATCAAAAAGTAAGAACGGCTGAGAGGTAGCACACAGTGTACTCGAATTCAAATCCCCTGTTTAACTTTTATTTTTAAATTTTTCGATCTCAATCGTAACGCATTTGGTTGCGCTACGCGAAAATAAATCATGAATTAATTTCCCATTTCCGGGGACGTATTTTTACCCGTGCGGTTTTGTATTACTATTGCGAAGATGAACGGACTCACGTATTTCGAATTTTTTTTTCGATCCGTTCCGTTGCACTGCGTTGCAATTTAGTTATACGGTTGGTTTGACGAAATGAAGCAGTGGATTGAGGCACTCCTTATAGCGATCGATGTTACAGCGGAAGCTTAGTTTGTAACCGACGAGTGCACGTAGCCGTCTTTCACTCTGCTTCTCGATCTTTTAGGATAGTCTATAGGAAGTTTGATGACGATAACAACGTCACCATGAGCATTGAATTGACTAAGTGTGCTGTTACCTCGATAGCTTTCAAGTGATCGACGAAGCTTATGAAAAACGCCAACCGATCCGCCTTCGGTGGTTCTATGCCTGCTTCCAACCGCTTCCATTGCCTCTCTTTATAGGCACTACTGAAGCTGTGCCAAGTTTTTCATGTCGGAAAACAACACGCCTTCGTCTACTTATCGTAGCTACTGATGCACAGGTTACCAACACTCGGGGAGTACTTCGCCTTGGTGGTGGCCACTTCGCAGTACCCGGCTGAATTCCAAATAATCATTGTCACCCGTAGCATGACTCTCAATACCATATTACAAATTTCATATTGATTTACTTAATATCTATGACGCTTGTGTCATTGGCGGGTAACATGGGAAAACAAGAAAAGCTCAATGAAACTCATCGAATGAGCGGAGACCTGTTGCATTTATAGTCCTGCCCGGCTAAAGCGTTTCAATGGTCATTGAGGTCTTCGACCAGTCGATAAGGCACACAAATAATAATAAAGACAAAACGTGAACATTACATGTTTGTATTGAACAGATTTAGAACTCCCCCAATCTCCCTGACATTATTACTAGTGGTACCTGCGCACTACTGTTGCTTAAGCTACTGCGGCTGCACGAACGATGATCGGGGCCCCGTGCTGATATGTTGTTGCTTAGGGTCCAACGGGATGGGAGCCTACGAGTAGCACCTTGCTTCTATGCCTTGCTCGGGATGCATAATGCTTCGAACGCACTATTTTGGAATGTGCTTTCACACCCGTATTTTGCCTGGCCACTACACACAGATGCACTCTTCCACTGGATGCACTCAGTGCGACTATTCTCAATGTTGCACTCTTTACTTCGATGCGACGTTGCACAGAGATCACTTCTCACCCTGGTCAATGTGAGTTCAATGCGACACATGCATGTCGCGCTGCTGGTTGTATGTCACACACTCACTTTCCTAGCACTATTTTGTCGACCTACGTTTTGAAGGCGCGATCGATGCCCGTTCGTTTCCAACCTGGACAGTCACAGAGGCCACTTGAAGCAAATCGAAAAATCGAAACCTGCGAAAGAGGCCTCGTTATGTGGTGTCGTCTGTATTCAGGTATTTTTTTTACACGTTGCTCTTCGCCGACGTAGCTTACACAGTGCTCTAATGCTGCGGATGAGCGTTTCTGTGTGCCTTCCGGACTGATTCCTAATGAAAACGGCTTGCTACAATCGTTGGTGGGCGCAGCAGTTTCAGGGTATGGTATGTGCGTGCAGGGTGGTCTCGCGTGGACTCTTGTGTGAGTTGGGGTATCCCAAACGGCTCCCGCCAGACGTGAAAGTGCACTTTCTCAAGCTCGTCAACGACATCTGGGAAAACCACACGTTCCCCGACGAGTGGAGGAAAAGCTTCGTGGTCCCCATTCCTAAAACAACATGGCGGGGCAGGGTTCCCACCAAATACAGGCCAATCTCCCTTACCTCGTGTGCCTATAAGACCATGGAGAGAATGGTAAACCGCCGGCTCCGTGAGAAGCTGGAAGCAGATGGTAGGTTTGGCTTCCAACAGCACGCTTTTCGCCCAGGGTATGGCACCAGTACCTACTTTACTAACCTGGGCAGCGTGCTCCAAAGCGCGTACAACGAAGGCAAGCATGTTGACCTGGTCTCCCTAGACATTGCCAAAGCTTTTGGCAAGACCTGGCAACATGCTTGCCTTTATCAAAAACTTCCTCACCGGACGGACCTTTACGGTTCTAATTGGCGGCACTACTTCCGGAGAATTCGCCGAGGAAACTGGCGTCCCCCAAGGGTCGGTTCTTGCAGTCACTCTATTCTTGATTGCATTGAACGAGGTCTTCGGCATCCTACCGGCGAACGTCCATCTCTTCGTCTACGCGGACGACTTTTTTTCTGGTCATTGTAGAAAGTACTGCCAAGGAACTCGAATAAAAACGCAGGCGGCGGTTAATGCCATTCACCGCTGCGCTGCCCCCATCGTATTTATATTGATTGCCGGAAAGTGTATCCGGGGCCACATCTGTCGTGGCAGGCACCAACTAAGAAGACCATCCATTAGGCTCGGTCGCGATCCCATTACAAACCGAAAAATCGTCCATGTTCTCGGAGTGGATATCGATCGGCGGCTCAACTTCTTTCCACACTTCCAGGTTGTTAAAGTAGCCTGCATGTCCCGTATCAGCAAAATGAAGTCCTTGACTATAAACATCGCACGAATAACAGGCACACTAGACTAATAGTTGACCAAGTGACGATAGACAGTCGCCTACTCTATGATCTGGAGCTAACCTGCTCCGCACGGAGAGACCTGATCGACATGTTATCCCCCGTCTTTAATAATTACGTCCGGCTTGCCTCCGGACTCCTCCCTTCTACTTCAGCAGAAGTAGATGCCGTCGATGCCGGTATCACCCCATTTCGGCATAGAGTCTTCACAGCCATCTGTTGCAAGGCCGCCTGCTTTGCCGCGGTGATCTCAACCCGACTAGAAGATGCCTAACAGAAACTGAACACAATAACAACATATTGTGATATTTATAACTTATTTTGATACAATTTTGTTCTTACTAGCCATTATCTTCCATATGTTGCAATAAGATTTTATCATAATATGATTTAAAAAAGCCTAACACCGGATTGCGTATAAGTAGGCAATGAAATAAGATGTTGCAAAGTATTCCAGCCATGGATATATCACAACGCTGATATAATTTGAAAAGGTTGCCTTATTTGTAATGTTGTTAGTTTCATGTTCTCGAAAAATATTCTTGTTCAGACAAAAACAAAAGTTTCTGATTGTTGATCACAATCTGAAGACCTATCACGAACTGTAAAAATTTGCAACTGCACAGAAACAATATATTTTGTATCTGATTCTGTTATAAGTTTCTAACAAAATATGTTATTTTTATGATAAAATTGTAACAAAATTTGATAGTTTTTTGTTTCCAGTAGTGTAATTTTTGATAGAAATTTAGATATTTTAACAACATCCTGCACCACGTATCTAACAAATTTTGTTAAAAAAATGGCATGAATTTAGTCGATTTTTACTCATGATCTGATTTTTTCAATGCCTGGTAATGAGTAAAGTTACTGGAGCAAAACCTTCTGGACCACCAGAGGGCCTACGGAGCTACAACGTACCAATTTTAATCCAGAACCCCAGTATCGTCCCACGTCCAATGTTTTTTGTGTTTGTATAGCTCGTTTTATCAATTTTATTTTATTATTACAGTTCGATTTTCGGATTGGTTATCAATCATGAATAATAGCGTTGACAATTTTATTTCATCGCCGACGGTTCGATCCAGGGATGGGATCTTCTACAGGGCTTGTGGTTTTATTGGATTATAAATTTAACTTACTCAAACTTTAATCTTACTCTTTAATCGATGGTAGTCAATCTGTTAGTTATCGTTATATTCAAACGGGTGTTTGTCGTGGATTTGGTGGAAATTGTTTCTGGCCTCACTGTTGAAGTAAAAGTTAGTGTAGTAAAATGTTTTTTCTCTAGTTAAAACTATCTTTAATAACTTTTCTGACACTAATTTTGTCACACACTATAGGGGGGTGTTTTATTACAACTATAAGCAAGTTTTAAAGTGTTAATTTTAAGCTTCAAATTAATCGGCGAAGCCCTTGGTTGGCTCGCAAGGCGGCCCCTCCGGCCAGCCTTCCTTTTATTAGCCATGGTTGCACTGCTCCTGGCGGGACCCAAGGTTGACACATAAAGGGAATCTTTTTGATTCCCTTCCTTATGGTGTTGAACTTAATTTTAAGATTATAAAAACACCTAAATAAAGAAAAAACGTAGTAGGTTGCGCTTCAAAGTAGACGCAAAAAATTTACGTCCGTCATTTTTTCGGACAAATATTTGATCCGATTTTTCAAGAACTAGGAAGTCGCTGTGTCATTTTTCTCGATTTCAAAAATGAATAATAATTTTATTGACGAAAGTTTTTCTTACATTAAATTTTTTTACAACCATAGTGTGACAGTGAAAATCCCAAAATAGTGTGAAATGAAAGAATGTTACTACCAATGAAATATTACCGTTAAAAGTTATAGTCAAAGCCTTTGAAATATTTAATATGCGGTGCGAAGAAGATTTGAAGACTTCGCCCGAGAGGCCGAGAATAGATCGACGCTCACTTCCAGCAGCAACCTGACCTTCTTCGTCAAATAAATAAGTAACATCCACAGTAGCAGCGGCAGCACCTACAGTAGAATCAGCTTTAGCCGAGCAATGTGTTTCATTTAAGTATCACTTTATTTTTATTCTTTATTAACACTTTTTAATTCGACACCCAGAAATCGCTGTCACTCCAGTTTTCGCCCACCTGTTTTAGGGTTTTCAATTCTCGCGATGGCAATGAAGATTTTTGATTGGTTGGACGGGGCTTGAGCGAATTTTGGGTGTCTTACCCTACGTTGTATCTTATATTAAAAATGATCAAATTGTCATATGTCATATGTGGTTTTATCTAGCCAAAAGAATCTATTTTTTGTATCACATGAAATATTAAAAATCAAATATAACAAATATAGCAAATAATAACATGCGTATTACCATCCGTTTAATTACATGGAATTTGCTTCAGTTATTATGTTTCTCTATATTTATTTTATTTTCATATACGATAAAAAATATTTTTAACATTATACAGTATAAAAGAAACGTTTGTACCTACACTGTGTATAACCCAATAATTATTTCCAATATGCCTATTATACTAAACATACAAATTTTTTTTCATTTCCATTTATTCTGTTCTCATATCCATTCTTTATATCAATTCTTTCTATAGCTTTTTTAATACGCTATGCCCAGAATGTTTGGCCTGAAAACATCCTGATCAAGACAGAGAATCTGAATATTGATAATATATATATTTTGAGTGATTCGCCAAATGATGAATGGCTAATTTCTTCGTCTATTATTAAACACACGTGTATTTTTTATGGGAGTTCAACAAGAGGTGACATTTGGCGGATTCCCCTACTTCCTTAAGCTTATTAACGAAGAGCTCTGTTTAAAGCTCGAATGGTAGTTATACACACTGTACCAGCTAGTAACGATTTTCGTTAAGCTAAATAGTCAACATAACCATAGGTTATATGTTAATAAAAGAAAACAAAGCGTTAATTTTTCTCGTATACATTTATTTTGATTATCATTCATTGTTTTATTTTCATATACATTTCATGCTTGTTATTATGTTTGATACTGCCATCCACTTTTCCACATCCTTTCAGGATTCAAGATTTTTTATCCTTGAACGACTTCGGATATATAGTTCCTCAATCAAGATATTGGTTCATAATGAAATATACCCTCAGGATATTCCTTCCCCTCGGATATGTTACCTTGCCGCGGTGGGTCGGCTTACGCCATTAGCACTGATATGGCAACCAAAGACATATCCTGTCGTGGTGGTATCACATGTTGACTGTTTTTATTTGGTGCCGCGTTACATATCTGGCATTGACGCACTAATTTACGGCATTTGCATGTGATCCAACGGATCTCGTGTCTTGGAGCCTTGAATGGTAGTGCAGTCAGGCAGAGGCCTTTTTCATCAGTGATAATGATGTGAGTTCTCTTCTTTTCAGCAATACTTTTCTGATGCGTTCCCTGTGACGATGAGTCGTAGCCACGCTTATATTTAGCTAGCTAGGCATTTATTAAAAAACAAAGTATTCAAGACTTTCGTAGGGAATCGACTGCTGCATTCACTGAGTAGAAGTTTTTTTTCAAAACTAGGAACGTGGTGCCAGTTTTATTTTGTTATGTCTCACTTCGAAGAGCAATAATAAAAAATACCACACATTATAATGATGGTATATGAACAATCTTATGACGGCTTCATTCACGATAATTTTTACTAATAGTAGGGAATAGGCGTGATGAAGCTTTACTTTGCCACCGAAAAGTGAATCCTATAGCTGACTCATAACAGATCATTAGTACATGATAGATAATGACAGTTAGTTACGAAACGATCAAGCTACTTATTAGAACATAATAATAGTAATACCTTGACAAAGGAATAACAATAAAATAAACTAAATGCACAAACAGTTTCCACTTTTTACAAGACATAACTTACATTGTGTTTGATAGTATTGACATAGGATGAACCAATAACTTAGGCAAACAAAGTAATTCATGGAACGCATACTTCATACCTTCAGACCATAAAGACAAGAATGACATCGTACAGATCAATCTATATGATTCGGCAAATAATTGGAGGCGATTAAACGAAAGATTAAAAAAAAATCTATATGATTAGGAATGAGATAATGGGAGAGAGTATCTATTAGAGTTGTAAATGTAATGTCTTTTGAGCCAGTTCAACAGTGTCTTAATGGACGACATGATCCTTGTACGGCTGGAAAACTGCTTCAAAAGTTATTAACTTGTAATTTTTTTATAAATTGGGGGTTGAACACTTTCTTATACTTGATAAAAAAAAAACTTCCGACTCAGTTTCTTCGATGAAGCATTGGGCAACATGTTCCAAGTGAGTTGAAAAAACTGCTTCGGTCGATTTCGAGGGCGTATATTGACAATAGACGTCTAAATAGCATAAAAACTGACAAAATAGTTTGACACTGACAAGAAAATGACAAAAATGACTTTAAACTATAACGATGTTAGTTAGCATGAGACCTGTCTGACTATTTATGAACGTAATTTCCTCTGATTCAGTTGCAACAGCGTCTTCTTGGACGGCATGTTCCGTGCACGGCTGGCAAACTGCTTCGAAAGGAATTATGCAACGGTATCATCAAAGGCCTGGTGCAGAGGTTTCTACTCTATTCAGAGTCCCGCCAGTAAACCTTCATAAAAAAAAATAATGAAATATACCCTCAGGATATTCATCGAAAGGAAATTTGGTGAGCTAATTCCAATATATCTTATACTTATTTACACTTGATTTATACTTGATATTGATTATGAAACCATTATATGAAACCATCAGGGCTATATTCCGAGACCATGGCGTCCCATAATGCGCTCATGGTTCGAGTTGTCGGATCCGATCTTCGCATTGAAGTCGCCCAAACAAATCTTGATATCACCCTTCGGAATTCTATCTACGACGGCATTGAGTTGACTGTAAAAGTTCTCTTTGTCTTGCAGATAGGCAGCATCGGTTGGCGCATAACATTGGATTATAGTAAGGTTTCGGACCCGTGTTCTAAATCTGGCAACGATTATCCTTTCACTTATCCCGACGGCGTTCTGTGTTCTCCAAAGTTTGGCCAACGGACTTCACTCAGTCCCAGGATCTCAAGCTTCATGCGGCGTGCCTCATTGGCAAGTTGTGCCAATTTACCCTGCTGGGCTAGGGTTAAAACGTTCCATGTTCCTATTCGTGTCCGTTGTTTCGCGCTAAGAGTCGTCGCCGTAAAATCAGCCCGTATTCTTTCATTATCGGCGTCGGACGGCGGTACCAAGATCGACATAGGCGCACGGATCAAGAAAGCAAGGGCTGCCTTTGCGAGTTTAAGAAATATCTGGAAAAACAGGCAGATAAGTGAACGCACCAAAATACGAATTTTCAACTCGAACGTGAAATCTGTGCTGTTATACGCTAGCGAAACATGGTGTGTATCAGTGGAGAACACTCAACGGCTGCAGGTGTTCATTAACAGATGCCTGCGGTATATAATTCGGGCCTGGTGGCCTCACAACTGGATCTCAAACAATGAGCTCCATCGTCGTTGTCACCAGAGGCCGATAGCAACAGAAATTCGGGATCGGAAGTGGGGCTGGGTCGGCCACACTCTACGTAGGGGCGGAAACGAAATCTGTAAACAAGCATTAGACTGGAACCCAGCAGGACATCGCAGCAGAGGCAGACCCAGAGGCTCATGGCGGCGAAGCCTCAATAAAGAAATAAAAGAAGTCGACCGAAATCTAACCTGGCAACAGGTTAAAGCGATAGCCGGGCAACGCTCAGGATGGAGATCTTTCAAGTCGGCCCTTTGCACCACCGGAGGTGTACATGATCCGTAAGTAAGTAAGTAAAATCAGGGCTATATATAAAATAACCATCAGGGCACCCGATTGAAGCGATTTGGATAGGAAGAGTGGAATCGCCAACTTCCTATTGTTAACATCTCGTGGATAAAGGGCGGGCTCTTCTCCCCATCTATTGGGTCAATCTGAAAAACGAGGGCTAGATTGTATTAGTGTATGTACGAACTTTCTTCTGGAAGGAGATTCTCTATTCATCCCGTGGATTCGCATAAGCGTCTTTGCTTATGGAACCACCCCACCCATTTTTGGCCCTTCATACAGGAGTTTGATGAAATACATACAATAGTATAATCATGATCAAATCGTTTGTCAGATATGGCCAGTGCTATCGGCAGGTGCCTTGCTACAATAGATGGTAGTATCATCATCATCATCATCATCATCATATAAAAACACCTAAATAAAGAAAAAATGAACATTAGCCATTCTTCTGGACAGGAGCTGCCGAGTGGACGTCTGCGCATTCGTTGATTCTGAGTCGGGGGCCTCTTGTTTAGTAAGTACTACATCAACATTTTCTTCCCCCTTTTGTGATTTTTTCCTAGATTGAAATCAAGGACCAGACCCACCTTGATTTATGATAGCAATCTGAATAAGGATTTCAAAAGAAAAACATGAGTATCACTAGTGTCCAATCTACGAAGTACACCGTAACTATGCTATGCTACACAGTTAAAATTTCTGAAAAATACACGCTATGGAAATATTTGAACAATATTTTAATACTGTGTATGCTATGCTAATCTTCAACTGCGTTTATGCCTTCTCGAACTCCAATTTCATGTTTAGCTTTTCTTTTTCAGCTGTTAATGCATCGCAAACCACTCTTGTTGGACATCCAGGCGTTCCGTACACACTTAAAATATATAACCGAACTCGGTTGAAATTGAACCGAGTTTTTATCTGCTGAACGCTCGGTTGTCTGTTCGGTTTAACGCCCAATCAAGTTTTTTTTTTCTAGTACAGGAAATCAGAAAATGGCAAAAAAAATGATTCCTTGATTTAGGACACAGCAATTAACACTTTTTTCTTACTCTGCTTTTTCTGATAAACAATGTTCATGACATTGACTAAGATTGCAGTGTGTTTGCTCTAGTTTGACTAAGCATACCGATTTTTGTTTGTTTGCTACAATCAAGAAATTGTTTAAATGACGTTTTAATAAATTGTTCGGTTTGGTTTACCGAGTAATTTCGATTGTCAGGTACCGAACTTGTAAACATTTAGGCTGAACCGTATTATTCGGTTCACATTTTGTTCTCATCTGTCAAAAGATGTTTAATATACCGAATGTTCGGTTTTTATTCAAAATATTTTTTTAGAAAACGAACGAGTAATCGGTTCATTGCTTTCAACCGATCTGGTTCGGTAAAAAACTGAACCGAGTTCGGTATTATATTTTAAGTGTGTATGCAAGATCTTTATTTTCAGTTCCCGCTACAGCATCTCGACTACTTCTCTTCTACTTAAAGACGTTTATTCTCGTTGCAAACCGTCTATATTTCTCGGGTACTTATTCAAAAGGACGTATGTGATTTTGTAAACAAAGATTCAAACGTCGATTTGTCCAATCTGATGGCACCAAGGGCCTCATACGCCTGTCACTGGCGAACAAAGCTCGTGTACTCTGCATCGAAGCTTAGAACCGGTGTTAGGGCGCAATCGTTAATGTGAACATTTTTATATTCGGTTAGCTACTGCAAATAAATTCTTTTTCGAGTCCCTTTTATCAAGCAGGTAAATCAAGCATATCACATCATTATATTGCTGCATGATTGAGTGTTTATTTTTGATAAAATATCGAAAACAAAAGTGTGCATAAAAATTGCCTCGCCATAACGAAAAGGTGGTAGAGAATTAACACTGTTGTTTACAGTTTAGAACCAAATCCAGATGTCGCACATGTTGGGGTAGGGATTCAGTGCTACGCCTTCTCCCCCTGGATGGCACTCCCACGCAAACCATCACCACAGGCAGGTAGGGGAAGCCCTCGGCTACCTGTTGGTGGTGTTGGTTTGTGTGGGAGTGCCATCAGATTGGACAAATCGACGTTTGAATCTTTGTTTACAAAATAACATACGTCCTTTTGAATAAGTACCCGAGATTTAGTGGATGTGCACTTCTTTCATCCCTAGTGGAACGCATTTTACGCCCTGGTTACGCTGTCGAGGAGTGGTACGGAGCTGTGCGTACAGCGAAGAACAAAGTAGGGAGAGTAAGGAAGATGAAAGAAGGAAGAAGCAGGAAGGAAGAAGAGGAAGGAAGAAAAGGAAGGAAGAAGAGGAAGGAGAAACTTCATTTCTTTTTTTTCTCATTCAGACCTTCGGCCTAATGACCTGATACCCCAAAAATAAGCGCCAGTTAGTCACCTAAGAAAAAACATACACAGATAGAAAAATCCACTGAAATTTACGATAAAAATAATGCACATAAATGGAACGCCATAATTAGCGTGATTCCATTTAGGATATAGCCTAAATGTATACAATATTTGACGTGAATCGTCAATATTGCATACAAGTTGTAAGCAATCTTGTTAGGAAGAGGACCATTTCAGCGTAGAAAAGCGTAAATTTCTGCTAGTCAAGTTTTACACGTTGTTTATTTTTCATTATTATTTTCTGTGTACCTTCAGACAAAAAGCTACTTTGACATTTTTGAAAATTATAATTTGGCGGGGACGAGGTGGATTGTGACAGTGAATGCTTTGATAGCACGTGCAATTTGTATTGCGGATAAATTTTGCTCATCTATGAGACCTTTGAAAGATGATTACGATAGTTGTGATTTTGTTGGCGTAATACAGCGCTTTATGACATTTTTTGTAACTTACTAGTTGACTCAGCAGATGTTGCCTTGTATAGTAAGCGAAAATGTGCGTTGTGAATTTCCCATGTCAGAATTCCATACGAATCTTAAATTTAGTTGTTCACGATTCACTCAACCTTAATCTTGATTTTTGCATGAAGAAGTATTATATAATTTGATATTTGATATTTCAATGCATCCTTAAGGAAACAATGTTATTTTAGAAAATTAATAAATTGTGCTTAAAACCAAACCGTAAAACTTAGAACTAAAGCTGAAGGGCCAGCTGGCCAAACACTTATTATGTAAATAGATGACCAACAAATCTTAATGCATTCTACAACGCAGCAAAGATGAAACATTGTCTTTCGTGTTCCAAGCAACATGTATTTGGAGATGTGTACCCCCGAAAGTGTGGGGTATATTTGAAGTTGGATTCTAACGAGTTTCACCTTAAAATACGTATGCTTTAAATTGAGTGCAAGAAACAGCTGCTATAGACAGTCCGAGCTGAAAGCAATCATAAGTAAAGAACTTTCAGCAATTTTAATTAATATCGAATGTTGTGTGGAATATCTTCAATCCTCTGAACTTTTAATTCATACTTCTAAGTTCTAGGTGAAATTCAAATTGTTGTTTAAAAGTAAAACGTTGCATTTTATTTTCCTTAGGGCCTTCTTAACTCTTATTTACGGTGCTTACTCATGCACTTAAACCTGGTATGAGGCCTAAACGGAGGTGAAAAAATCGACCTTTAAAGGGCAAGAGGCGCTCATAAAAAAACTTCATGTCTGATTTCATTTACACTTTAAGCCTGACGTCTCAAATATTAAGTCGGATCACTTTTGTTACAAATAAGATACCCCAAAAATTGAATTAAAGATACTTTTTGTTTTCTGTTAAACATTTCTTACAGAACACTGAAGACGTTTTATAGAAGAAAACTAACTACGTATTTGTCGACTCATAATGGGGTTATGTAGTTAGCATTAATAGAAAAATGTGTATAACATACAATTTTGAAAATGGATTTCTTTTTTAGTTTTTTCAGCGGCGCAACATTTTTTGATAATATAAAGAACTAGTCGACCCGGCAGACTTGTCCTGCAAAGTAGGCGAAAATGCGCGTACTGAACTGCGCATGCAAAATTTCCATAATTTTAGTTTTTCACGGTTTATTCAGCTTTACTCGAAATTTTCGTATTAGGAAATATCACTAATGACAACTAACATATTTGCTGAAGGAATGAACAAAATCCATCCAGCCGTTTTCAAGTTATGCGGATACGAATACAGACCATTTCATTTTTATTATAGAAGATGGTGTAAGTTTAAATTTGTCTAGAAATTTCGTTAAAAGCTAGTTTTTTATGGCGAATTTTCTGGAATTTAACGAAATAAACCGAAATCAGATTTCGCCATGCCAAAATTCCGCGAAATTTCGCAGACTTTCGTTTCGAACCACCTGAAACGAAATTTTTCGAAATACCGCATATGCTTAGCGGAGGGGCTGCAGTAAAGCCCGCTAAATATCATTCAGTTAGATCTATGCGATGCGTTCCGTTGATCATAGGACTTCTGAACTGGACACCTTTTTTTGCTTTTTTGGGTCATCCAAATTAGTAGCCACCATTAACCTATTTCCTGTCAACATAAACAAAATGTATGCAAATTTCCCCGCCTCATCGACCGTGGCTTCGATTTGAACTAAGGCAGCGGTTATTCGAAAGGTCACCTCGCAAATAAAAACGAAGCCACCGAGACGGCGTTATTTTGGACTAACTATTTTGTTTCCACGTTCCGTCGTGCCATCCCGGTAATCAGATGCATCCTGTATCACACTGGCACTGTGTTCGTTTGCTTTGCAGGCTGATGGCGATGATGCCTGCGGAATGGGGGGAAAGTGCTCTTGAAAGCAATTTGATAGCCGTGTCGCAGCAACGACAACCAGCGCCAGCGGTCGAATTAATCCGGCCGAATCAAGCTATAAGCCGTAGAAACAGGCCACCGCTCGATTAATTCAATGATATGTTTTGTTTGAACTTGATATTTCAATTTGAAGAGCAGCGCTTTGCTAAACCGGACGACTGGAAGTGTGAACATGCGAAAAAAAATCTAATAGTACGGAAATGTTTTTGAATCAATTTTATTGTTGTGGGCATTTGTGGAACTCCGGTATGAGTTTATTATGTTCTTTCTGCCACGACAAATTTGCAATAGACTTTATGTTATGTGAGTGGTTCCGTTTTAACAATAACAAAAAAATCAACCCGTCTGTAAAACTACAATTTTACCGCACACGAATATCAGTCTCCTCTAGTTAGATTCATACTGCGCCATCGTCTTGCAGACGCTCGTGCAGGTGGATCCATAAATAGTTAAAATCCTAATGAATTTGCAATCAGTTCAGCTTTTATGGCTGGTCATCACCGCCGACCGGCGCGTGCTGGAAAGTTTACCAAAATGCCAATTCCGTTTAGCGTGCGGACAATCGAGACGCAACAGAAGCTACTGTCAGCGAGAATGTCCTCTTTGGTCACGTTTTGGCGGTTTTGAAGATTAATGGCAAGTGGAGCGGATTTGGGGATTAAAAAGATTTATTGTGGTGGACGGTGTATGATATTATATACGTCTGAATGATTAAGTCTGATTATTGTGGAATTAACTACTGTGGATTTAACAACTCATTAAACCATATTCAAAAATGTTTGTAGGGTTACTGCATTTCCATGATCATTTTTTTTATATTCATCGTAAATTATACAATGCGAAGCTATAACTAAACCAGCTTGACAAATCAATGAGTAACTGGCTGGATAGCAATCATTTGTCCACTCGCTTCACTAAACACAAAATAAATTCAAATCCAATCCTCCACGGCGACACTTACAGGGTGTGAAAACTTACGCTTGACAACGGTCGATCGATTAGTCTTTCATCTTCGGATGGACTATGTCAGCAGTCATTCTGGGTGTGACAGCGTCACACTTCGCACTAAACATGCTTTCTCACTTTCATGGAAGTTTAATTTTCTCACTCTGTAAAAACTACAAATCAACAACTGTATTTTAACGAACAACTTCATTAAATTTTATGCTTGTATATTGCTAAATATGTTCAACCTCATTTCAACTCATTTCCATACGTAGTGAGATAGGAAAAAGATTCGTTCAATATGAACTCAGTTTGAATCAAAATAATGCCTTCTGATTTTGGTGGCGTAGAGAAGAATGCACTACTGGAGACCACAAGTGACATTAGAGTGATATATACTCTCACTCATGAAAGCATATGATTCCAATAATGTTTATTTTTTCTTCATCATCTATATTATATTGCATAGCAAACATCGAGAACATCTACAATTGGATAATATTTTTTCAGTAATTTGTAATTTGTAATTTATTAGTAATAACGTAAGCCTGGTAGTTATAAACTATTTTTCAGGTCAAGGAAGATACAGTTATTAATTTAACAGGTGGGATGAACTAACAGCTAAATACAAATAAATTATGTATCAGATAGTATATCTAGAACAATTCTTCAATTCTCGCGTGATTTTTGAAAACGTCGTAAGTCCAAAAGAGAGGCTCTCTTTGTTTACTTTCTCTTTCGATTATTACAAAGCCATACTAACATTTACATTGGATTTTCCAGTACCGATCTGAAGAAAATAGCTTTGTCTAGTGAGCTGAGGTGAAAATATTGCAACAAATTTTAAACTAGCCTAGATATTAGCAAAAGAGAGCGTAATGAAAGAGAGTCTCTCATTTGGACTTACGACGTTTTCAAAAATCACGCGAGAATTGAATTTCGCCAAGAGCTTTTCTGAAGGATTCGATTGATGGCTTGTTTTTAACCTCCAGAGGGAGTCCGTTCCAGCTTAATGCCCCGTAGATCAGTACGCTTCTTCTGCTGGTGGTTGTGTTTCTTGGTATTCGAAACGAGCTTATTCGTTGTGAGTGGCTTTTTTGTACGTGCTGCAGGATGTAGCCATTTGTACGTGGCTTTTTGTACGTGCTGCAGGATGTAGCTGTTATATCATACACGACCTGTCTCTGCACGCTCATCTCCGACCACACTACTCTCCATCTACACTCTTATTCTAGAATACCACATCCTCCCCTGACAGAAATTATAATGTACAAAGAACTAATATTAATGAAAACTTCAATCGACAGACTGACCAATAGTTCTTCGGTATCCATGTAGATGACATATGACTACGGTTGTGGTGTTCGCCATGAGAATGTCCTTTTCCAATACCTCATACGTATGGAAGCAGGCTATGGTAATATGATTTGTATTAGTTGAGGAGCCTTGCTAGATCCGTTGGTACTTTCGTTGGCACCTTCCTTCCTCCGGTAATACGAAAAAAAAACTTGAATAGAAATAATTGAGAAGAAAAAAAGTATAAGTTTTAAATTAATTGTCATGGTTTGTCAGAAAAAAAAAACATTTGACGACACATTTTAACTCATTCTTTCCAGTTTTTCTTGTTTCTTGCATTTGGTGGGACAATCAGGTGGGAGACGATTTATGGACTCTCTGTAAACTGCGTGGTTGATGTCTCGGGCTGCAAAATGGTGGGTTGACATCTAAGAAGGAGCGTCCAACATAGCTCCCCGAGCAGCACACATGTCACAAAAGAGTTACAGTGACTCATTTATGACTAAATCTGGTCAGAATCAAGTTGCTGCATCCAAAAGTGACCGAATTGTGCTGCTAGGGTCTGGTCCTCACAAGTTCCTATCTCACGTTTCCACGGGAAGACCGCCTGCTAAGGATTGCATACTTAGTTGGTAGTGCAGCCTGGGCACTGTTGTCCTTCTGATATCAGCTAGAGTCAGCCTTGGTACTCAGTGGATGATTATCTAAACGCTTGCGCTGTATCGCGTCAGCTATATCTAATGTGGGAGCCCCACCAGCGCGATGTAGGTAACGCGACCCTGGTAAGGTAGCTTACTGAAGCCTCTCAAATACCACGAAAAATGAAGATAGAAGAAAAAGAGAAAAGATGTGATGAAAACACTATATGGCAATGAAATTCAAAAACCATCCCATTATATAAAGACCGATCATTTGTTATTTAATTTATCACCTAGGTAACTGCCTTCTTAAGATATGTTTGTTTCATATTAGAAATAATTGACTCTTTCATTTCTGGAAGCTGTTTTCTTAGATAACCCTGCTTTGTTCACGACTTACATATTACAATTTCCACCGACCTTTTAGGTTCGGAATTGCTTGTCTCTCGTTTCAATAGTAGTATCTTCATAGATCATAGCTGTTTCCTTTAACTACCTACATCATGATGTGCCTACTATTGAGCTAAATTAGACAGAAAAAGCCATCTTCTTGAATTTATTTTCATCGCATTTGGCTTCTTTCTTGATAAAACAAAAACACATAACCTGCAACACCAACCAATCATATTTTTGTCTAGCTTTACGTTTCAGCATGACATCTTCTTTCGATTAATATTGACTAAACAATAAACAAACAAAAAATAATAAGACGGATAGACAAAATAAAAATCCCTACTATTAATGTTCATGTACTTCATGTGGTGCTATGATATTTTATTTATTTATTTGAATATATAAATGACGTAGAAATTGATTTTTCACATTGAACAGAAATTTTTAACGATAATAATTCAAATTTAACCAGATTATCTCTCGTATACATGTTTGAAAACAGTACAACAGTTTTTTTTTTTTGCATGGAAATGGACTTCAGTGATAAAAATCTTCATAAAGAATTTAACAAAGATAATATATCCTACTGCATTGAATTTGAGCATTTTTTTTAGTCTATTGGTATTTGGTATTTGGTAACCAGTATTTGGTTCTGCAAACATCGAGAGATATTCTGCTCTAAAAGAATTCCGCAATAATAGACGCCATGCCACACGTCGACAGTTCCATGTGCTTAGTCAAATCTAACGATTCTAAAGAAAATCTTCGTCATAAACCCATTTTTTTTAAAGTAATAAACAATAACCGGAAAGCTATTTAATGGACCTTCTATTTATATGTACTAAAATGTAAATGAAGTAACAGTCAACGAGTTCTTATTGCGTAACAGCCGAGGCTTTGTCCCTATCCATAAGATTGTGCATTATTTCATAAGTTCTGTGCTTGTTTTGATTCTATTTGTAGTAGTGCAATGTTTCAAAATAGGCTTGATGATTCAAAATAGGATTATTTATTATTTTTTTGATAATGTTACTAGTTCAATTAGAAAATTAGATATGTCAGATGAATATATGTTACTTATAAATTGGAGCAGATTTCTTAACTAGCTTAGCTAGTTTCCCTTTCCTAAAAAATAAATACGATAAAATAAATAGATAAGATGAACCATAATTGGAAGTCATTTGTCATACATATGAGATTATTTTGAATTTCATCCATCTAATTTTATCCTTTTTCTCGTCTCAAATCATGCAATTGTACACGTCTACATACTTGATACTAGTTTATTGCCTCAAACCTGTTTTAAATATCTACCTTTTGGATACTTTCCAAAACTTAAAACTCCTGAGCTAAACCTAATCCAGATGACAACTTTTACATGACTCAACTAATTATTTATATTTAGCAACGGAGATGGCCTTTGGCCGCTTACGACTTATTCACCCAGAATATGTAACGAAAATTGAATGGTCTTGGATTTACCCCAAATTATATGTTTCAACTGTGCAACTCTTACCATGGATACTTTGGGCTTTACCAATTTCATCTACTCCAACTTTGTTACAAACACCACATGTTATTGGGCTTTACCGGCCTAATCTATTCTAAACTTTGCAACAAACACCAGATGGCCTTGGGCTTAACCCGACTCATCTATCCCAACAATGCAACAAACACCAGATGGCCTTGGGCTCAACCCGACTCATCTTCCTTAACCTTTCAACAAACACCAAATGGTCTTGGGTAGGGTGGCTCAAAAAACACTTTTTCAAATTTTTTGATAGGCCGCCCTCTTATTCGGTTCTATTTGATGCCCTGAAGCTCTGGACAAAATTTCAGCCAAATCGGTCAACGTTTGGGTGGTGCTAAACTCGTTGGAAGTTTATATGGAAAAATGTATGCAGAAACATCCAAAAACAGTGATTTGCAGTTGGAAGGCACAATTTACAATCAAGAACCATGATACTCATTCAGTTTTTGTAGAAATAAATACAGAATGTTATGCTGAAAACAGCGAGAAGATTAGAGTTTTTTAGGCAAAGATATTAGCATTTTACTGGAGTGTTGTAGGGGAGAATTTATTTCTTTTCAAAGGTAAAAGAAACGAAATTTGCTCAAACCCCACTTCAGAGAAATGCTAATAACTTAGCCGGGCAAACTCTAATCTTCTCGCGGTTTTCTGCATAACATTCTGTATTAAATTCTCCAAGATCTGAATGAGTACCATGATTCTTTATCGTAAGTTGTGTAGTCCAGCTGTAATTTACTGTTTTTGGATGTTTCTGCATACGTTTTTGCATATAAACTTCCAACGAGTTTAGCACCGCCCAAACATTGACCGATTTGGCTGAAATTTTGTCCAGAGCATCAGGGCATCAAATAGAACCGAATAAGAGGGCGGGGCATTAAAAAAAATTAAAAAAGGTTTTCCCATACTAATTTGAGCCACCCTAGTCTTGGGCTTAACCCGACTCATCTATCACAATAATGGAACAAACACTAGATGGCCTTGGGCGCTGTAAGGATTCGCTCGTACAATTAAAAGACGTCCTTTCAGATCCGGTGCAAAAGTCAAAGTGATTTATTACGCATATAAAAGTCTACTACGATCATCTACATATATTACAGCCTACTACATCTCTCCTTTACGTTAAAAATATTTTTATGACATTTTAATAGTTAAACACAATTTAACAAAATCATCTGTTTACATTAATTCATACGCTTGCATTTATAAAGAACATAATCTTTCAAGTATTCTGGTTTCCGATTCTTCCGACTACATCGATTCTCTCGAGTACACATTTGCTTCTGATCCGATACTTCATGTTCTTGTGGTATTGGTTTTGGGTTGGATTTTGAATTCAAAATATCGTCGATAGGGGCTGTAAATCTTTGAGATTGTTCAAATGGGTTGCTGCATATTAACAGTTTTGTGTGATTTACATGTCTGTCGGACCTTACACCGGTATCCATATTTTCCAATGTAAGGCGTGTTCCTTCTCTCTTCAAAACAACATGAGGTTGTGGATGAAAATTTGTAGTTAACTTATTACGTTTGATGAAATTTTTTACAATTACATGATCTCCGACATCAATTTTTGAATACTTGGCATTTCTCTTATGATCCGCATACTTCTTTCCTTTCTCCTTTCTTGAAAAATCTAGTTCTCTTACTGAATCGTTTCCTGCAGCGCTAACTATGTCTGGAAGTTTGTCTTTCAAATTTCGACCAAAAAGCAACTTGGCTGGAGTTTCGTTAGTAGTAGAATGGGGAGTGTTCCGGTATGCTAGAAGAAAATCTTGCAAGTCCGATTTCCAGTCACGGTTCATGGCAAAACATATGTTTATTGTTTTAAGTAGTGTCCTGTTATATCGTTCTACCAGCCCATTTTGAAAAGGTGCATAAGGAATCGAATGTAAAATGATGATTCCATTAGTAGTACAAAATTCAGAGAATTCTTCAGATGCGAACGGTGGTCCATTGTCACACACTAACTCTTCTGGATATCCAAACCGTGCAAATATTATTCGTAACTTATAAATAGTAGCTTTTGCAGTTGTGGTAGTCATAACTTCTACTTCAGGATATCTGGAAAAATAATCGACGACTACCAACAAATGAATTCCATTAGTAACTTCCATAAAGTCCAACGCTAATTTTACCCAGGGCTTGCTTGGCATACAAATGCATGTTATAGGTTCCACACTTGGTTCAGATACCAGTTGACATCCTTTGCATGTTTTCACATATTGTTCGACCATGGTGTCGATTCTAATCCACCAAACCTTTTCCCTGAGACGCCTTTTCATTGCTTGAATTCCCAAATGTGGTTCATGAGCAAGTTGTAAAATTTTGATTTGTAGGCTTCTTGGGATTATAATTTTTCTATTTTTCAAAATTATTTCACCATTCGACGAAAGATCATTTACAATCAATTTGTAGCGATTGAGAGTTTTTGGCAATCTCCTTGGTGGATATGGAATCCATTTCATCAGTTCTGTGAGTTCAATGTCTTTCTTTGTTGCGTCAATAATTTCCTGTAATGTGATAGCTATAGGCTTAATGTCATTAGATAATAATCGAATAATCCTTTCACATTCTTCATCATAACTTTCTGTACAGAGTGTCCCTTCCTGACATAATCGTGATAACGGATCTGCTATGTTGAATTTACCGGGCTTATATATCACACGGTAATCATATGACATTAACCTAAGCTTCCAACGTTCTATTCTTGCGCAAGGTTTGATTCTATCTCCAAATATTGTCACTAAAGGCTTGTGATCAGTGATCAACCAGAAGAACTTTCCATACAGGTAGAAATGGAACTTCTCTGGTGCCCAAACAACAGCTAAAGCTTCACGTTCTGTCTGTGCATATCTTCGTTCAATTTCAGATAATGTCTTGGAAGCATACGCGATTATTTTTACAATACCATCTTCATTTTTCTGAAATAATACTGCACCCAATCCTACTGGACTCGCATCGGTTACAACAAAAGTTTCCATGGTTGGATCAAAGAACGACAAGGTTTCATTGTTTGCTAGGGACGCTTTAAGTTTGTCGAAAGCTTCCTGGTGAACATTTGTCCATTTGAAATTTACACTCCTTTTTACTAATGCGTTCAGAGGGCTTGCTATGGTAGACAAGTTCGGTATATGTGAATTTACGAATGTGACTAGTCCTAAGAAGCTTCTAACTTCTTCCGTCGTTTTTGGTTCACGGAACTTGGTAATAGCAGCAAGTTTCTCATCCGACACTTTTACACCCTGTGCAGATAAATGGTAACCAAGAAATTCTAGTGATGTGACACATTCTACGGTTTTCGCATCGTTCAGAACAACATTGTATTCCTTCAAGCGATTTTTGACCAGTTCGGTTCTTAGCTAGAAGGACATAAGTAATAGTAGTTAACTTCAAATATTTAACATATTTGAAGAAATATACCTTGAGAATGTCTTCATTAGGTGCATGGATTAAAATGTCATCTATGAATATTATTATCCATGGAAAACCAGCCAAAATTGTTTCGATACATTTTTGAAATAATTCCGGGGCGGCAGATAAGCCAAACATGAGCCGTTTGTATCGCATTAATCCGAGCGGCGATATGAAAGTTGTAATATATCGACAATCCTCTCGAAGCAAAAGTTGGTGAAATGCTTGTTTTATATCCAATTTGGAAAAAACATGGCTTCCTTTCAGCCGGCAAATCATTTGTTCGAATGTGGGCAATGGATGAACTTCTCGAATGATTGCCTTATTTGCTTCACACAAATCTATAATAATTCGAACTTCTGTAGCACTTTTACGTTTGACAATCATGGGAGATACCCTTTCCGATGCTTCGAACACCCGTTCAATTATGTCAAGATCTTCTAATTCTTTTAGTTTCAGTAATGTTAGCTCCTCTAGAGTAATTGGAATTCGTCGATATGATTGTCTGACTGGTGGTATAGACTTATCTATTTTTATCGAAGCACACATATCTGGGTATTTTAATTAAACTATGCATTATACACGTCATATAAAGTTAAACAATACTAAATTTACCTTTGATGCAGGTCACCTCAGGAGTGAGCGTACGTAGGAACTTCACTATGCCTAGGTTTTCAGCTGTTTTTCCAGAGAGCAGCGAGCACCTGCCGTCCTTGATGACAAAAAACGTGCTAACACAGGATGCTCCGTCAATCGAAACTTCCATTTCTGCCTCTCCAAGCACCGTTAAAGGAGTTGTTGAACCATATGCCCGGAAAATTTTATCACTACCTTTCTTGATGGAGTACGCTCTGAAACCTAAGCGTTTCAATGTAGTCCAATCGTCCGTGCTCAATACGTCTTCGTCTGCTCCGGTGTCGATAATAAAGCGAAGAGTGACTCCACCGACATCAGCCATCACCGTTCGATGGAATGGAATAATTCTCGAATCTCCACATTTTTGGTAACATCGTCGATCTCACGTACGAATTTCGGTTTCCTATCCGTATTCTGGTGTATTCCGTTGGCCACAGTTTTTACGTTGCTGAACCGGTGCTTTCGATTGTCTCTGCAACAACGTGCGAAGTGCCCAATTTTATTGCACTTATTGCAGCGAGAGGTTTTAGCGGGACAATGCTGATCGTTTGATATATGGTTCCCAAGACATCTGGTACACTTCGTGCTTGGTTTCTTGTTTTGATTGTTGGACATTTTATTGAAGGTGTTTAATTCGGCTGAAACATTTGATTTCCCACGGAACTCTTGAACCTTAATAACAATAGAAATATTTTTTTTTTCAAAGAATTCCTTTTTTTTATGTTTTTTTTTAAGTTTATACCTGCTTGTTTACTGATTCATACGTCCTTCCGATGTTCAACATATCATCGAGGGAAGTATCAGCTTCGAGATACTTTGCTCTCAATTTATCATCAGTTGTAGCAAATATTATTTGATCCATGATCATATTCTCACTTTGGTCTCCAAAGTTACACAGCTCTGCTTGGGCCCGTAAGCGAATAAGGAATTGATCAAGCTTCTCGTTGGGGTTGAATTGGAGTTGTCTGAATTTGAATCGCTCGTACCGCAGTGACATACGAGGTGAATAGTAATTATCGAGGTGAATAGTAATTACACGATACGGATTGTCCATCACAGTACTTTCATCCATCGACACTGTTTTGCCTATTTTCCGGACATCTGCACCTCCGAAACACATGAGGGCTTTATACATCTCATTATGGTCCTCAACTCCTTTCAATGAAAGATATGTTGTGAACTGATCCTTCCATTCTTCCCATCGAGAGCTTGTCGATCCATCACCGATCTCAACAAATGGCGATATGTTGAAACTCAGCTACGAAAATTGATTCATTAATGCATGAAACCACTTTTACATAAACAAATATGTATATTATTTTAGGAATATCGACTTGTTGATTGATTTGGACTCATTTTAATAATTTCAAAAATATTTCTTGGGTATCCATGACAACAGTTTTCTGTGAAAGGATATTATTTATCCCTTTTTTTTCAAACTGAGATTATTCATGATAATCTCCGCGATTCTTTCCGCGATTCCGCTGTCATCAGAATTTGCAACTCATAATGGACTGGAAGCACTGGCAGTGTTCCCTACATTTTATACTTTTTTTTTTCCGGTGGACTGAGTTACCTAACTCCTATACTTATTAGAATGGACTGGAGCCACTCGTAGTGCTCCCTACATTTTCCTCAGAAATTATACTGAATTTCTGAATCATTTCATTACATGCTTTAATGGGCTGGGATTACTCGAAGCATCCCCTACATTTCAGCATTCAATATTCAAAATTTCTGAATTTCCAACTACGTTTCGGAATTCTTTAATGATCTATTTTTTTCCTTAGAATATTGTTAATAAAGCAATAGAAGTCATTAAGTTGACAATCAATCAACTTCCGATCTCGTAAAAAAATAGAGATATTTATTTTATTACCTTCGACATTTTAATAATTTCTTTTTTTTCTATATTGTAATTTGTTGCTTCAAGTTTACTTCTGTTTCGCTAAGGATAACTTGAAAATTTACTCCCCACTGATCTTCACGAAAAAAATTTTCCTCCCCGGTCCGTTTCGGCTCGTCGCCACTGTAAGGATTCGCTCGTACAATTAAAAGACGTCCTTTCAGATCCGGTGCAAAAGTCAAAGTGATTTATTACGCATATAAAAGTCTACTACGATCATCTACATATATTACAGCCTACTACAGGCGCTACCCGACTCATCTTCCTAAACTTTTCAACAAACACCAGATGGCCTTGGGCTTAACCCGACTCATCTATCCCAACAATGCAATAAATGGCAGATGGCCTTGGGCTTAATCCGACTCATCCAACTTCGAGTCTAACCCAACAATGCAGCAAACACCAGATGGCCTTGGGCTCTACCCGACTCATTCTTCCACTGGGCCATTGCCGCCTCAGAGATTAGTTCTCATTCATCCCTTATACTGTTATTAAATGTGATGCTACTAACCTAAGTTACAATTTTTACATTCGTATATAATGAGGCTAACATTATGATACTTGTATACCCTTGTATGTTGAGAAAATTTCCAACTCGAAAATTTCCTAGACCAAGAATCGAGCCACCTTTAGCATGGTCTTGTTTAGTAGCCGTGCATCTAACCGCAAGGCTAAGAAAGACGTTTCGAGATTTAATCAGCTTGTCATTTTTTTTTTCAAAGAATGATTTTACTATTGAATATTTACACTGAGTACTAATGGTTTCAACACAAGCAAAATTCGTTTCTACATTTCTCCTACATTAATTATTCACGCACAGAATAAAAAAAACAATCATGTAAATTCAATATTTTTAATACAGTAAAACAAATGTTTGATAATTTCGTTTAAATTTTGACGTTTCGTCATGTTACTTTAGGTAAACGTGCAAATGCTTTTTTTTCACTTTATCTAGAATGGCGCACTTTTCAATGAATCGCAAATCAACCTACTTTTGGGTTTATTTCACCTAAAACCATCCTTTCGTAGAATAAATCAAAAGTTTGACAAAAATCAAAATACTGTCGGTTGGTACCTTACGTTTAATCCTGTGTTGAATTTTCACCCAAGTTTCTTCAACTCAAATTTATGTTATTTTTAATCACTCGAAACTTTGGCGATAAAACTCAAATTTGGGTTCTTTTCTTTTCAGTGTGCACTAAACGATTTTTTTTAGGTTCTTTATTTTTCCGTGTTCCCATGACGACTGTCACAGTATTGGCCCTGACGAAAGCGAGAAAACAAAATGGGGGCCGGCTGATGCTTTTTTATTTCACCCAGCAAGGGATATAGGACGTCAATTTTAAAATGCTTATTAAAGCGTTAAAACACATTTTAGCCTAAAATTGTTCACTTTTTTTGGGTTAGAAATTTAATTTACTTTCTTATAGGTAACACGAAAGTTGAATTATTTTGATTAAAAAAATATGTCTCGCTTAACTTTTCAAAAGGACCTAAGTAACATTTTGTTCATGATTTAATTTGAATAGCGCAATCAACACAAAAACATGAAAGCTTTTGATCGCAGTACTCAAATTAATTCATGAAAAAAATGTTATTTAGGACCTTTTGAAAAGTTAAGCGAGATGTATAGATGAGGAGCCTAACATGTAGTTTTTGTAGTTTTTCAAAATTCTAACCCTACGTATTTAAAAGTTTTCAACATATCACTGTTAATAACATTTTGAAAGCATTTTAAATTATACTTCCTATACTTCACGCACACGTCCGTCGCCGCTAGATGGCAACAGCGCGGCTGCGTCAAGGCGAATACAAAAAATAAACAAAACTTACCGTTTTCCAAAACCACTTCTTACCGCATGCAGTCTTCTTATCACTGGCAGGATCGCCAATGAGATATCATACACGACCTGTCTCTGCACGCTCATCTCCGACCACACTACTCTCCATCCACACTCTTATTCTAGAATACCACAGTAGCCAGGGTGCGATTCAGAGATTTAATATTGGGAACATCGCTCAGCGTCGTATAACTGTGGGGAAGTGCACCATTATCATGGAAACTCACTTAAACTGCTGGTAATTTTTCTTTTCTTATGTTATTCCAAATTTCACATTTGTTCACAGACGTGTTTTTATTTTTATCTAATTAAATCCTTTTAAATCCTCTGATCCAAGCTCTTCAGAATTTCCACGGAAATTTCTTTTCATATAAATTTCTTCATTCTTCTTATTTTCTTTGTAAAATTTTGTCGAGTTTCTTTGTCAAGTTTTGAATTTCTTGGAAAATTAAGTTTTGCCTAGTTTTCACGGTAAACTGTTTTGAAAGTCTTCAGAAATTTTTTATGAAATATTTTTTTGGTACATTTTTATGATTTTCGGCCTGAGTGAAAAAAAATCAAATTGCTGCCATTTTGTCATTTTTCGTCGTATTGGTCTACCGAAAATTAATACCGATATCACTAACATGGATCGAAAATATTGAACTGTCTACTGTGCGGCCGGTTCCTAAAAGGTCACTTCGAAGAAACCTGTTGTTGGCCATTTTTGGTTCTAATATAATCCTTAGCCTCCTTAGCCGTGCGGTAAGACGCGCGGTTACAAAGCAAGACCATGTTGAGGGTGGCTGGGTGCCTTTCTCGGTGTAGGTCTAGGCAATTTTCGGATTGGAGATGAAAAAAAGTGACATTTTGTTTGTCTTATATCGCCAGAAAAGGAAGTTGTGATCAAATTTACTGCATCTGACCAGATGACCCATAGGATTAACCACTGGCGTCTCGGTAAAGTGGGTTTTAACATTTTTGGCGTAATTGGTTCATTTATAATTTGGCGTCAGTAGTAAGAACTATAATTGAAGACGTTAATCAGTTAAGCGATAAATTAATTTAAAAAAAAAGTAAGGCAGTTTAAATGTAACGAAATTTTAATTGCATTTAGTAGTTCATATTTGAAAAGGTCACTAGGACTTTTTGGGAATATTTTTCCGAAAACTTGCAATTCTTGTGTGATAATGAATAGATTGTAATTGCGATTTTCTAGCAACCAATTTCAGAGTCAAAACCGGGGTTTACTACTGACCTGAATTCTTAGGATATTCTCAAGAATAGTTGGGGAATAAACTACTGCCATTTTTCGTAAATATTTCCTCAGGTAACACCACCAAAAAAATCAAGAGTGCTTTCAGAAATTCCCATAGAAACTATTTCGAAACATTATTTCAGGTATTCCTTCAAATACTATCGAAAACTCTATTCTCTCGGAAACTTCTCCGGCAAGAATTCCACAAGTCAAATTTTCCTCTTGTGGTTTCTTTCGCAGATAAATCCAGAAATTACTTCCTCCAAATGATTCCTAAAAGAATTTCTGGAGCGATTTCCGAAAAAATCTAGAAGGAATACCCGAAGGTCTCAAGGAATACCTAATTGAATTTACGGAGGAGTGTCCGAAGGAATTCTTGGATGAAGATTTGAAGGAATTCATAAGGATTTCCAAGAATTCTTCCATATTCCTAGAGGGATCTCGTAAGGAATCGTAAGGATTTTTTCAAGGAGTTCTTTAGGGAAAACCTGAAGGAATTCCTAGAATTCCTTCTTTAAATTTTCGAAAGAATATACTGATGCGTTTCAAAATAATCTCTGTATCTATCTTCAAATTAATTTTCTGAGAAGTTGCCGAAAGAATTCCTGGCAAAAATTAGTAAGGAATTTTTGAAGGAACTTTCAGAGAAATTCAAGAAAATTAAGTTCCTTTGAAATTTCCTCTAGTTTGTTTGGTAATTCCTGAAAGTAATTCCAGCGGATTGCTATAGGATATCCTTAAGGAAATTCCGGAAGTTTTTCAAAAGATTTCTTAGACAAACTTTAGAAGAAATTTTCGAAAGAAATCCTAAAGGAATTTCAAAAGGTGTTTCTAGATTTATTTGCTGAGGATATTTGAAGAAATTCTTTCAGGAATTAAGTAATGAATAACTGGAAGAATTACAGATGGATTACTTAGAGTAATTCACGATGGAATTCCTGGAGGAATTTTTGAAAGTATGCATGAAAGATCTTCTGGATGACTAATCGAATTATTTCCTGCGGGTATCGTATTACGAAAAAATATCTGGATTATTTTCCGAACGACCTTTTGGATAAATTCATGAAATATCACCTGAATGAATACTCCAAGAAATTTATGCAGAAATTTCCGAAGCAACTTCTGAAGTAACTTCCTTAGAAATACTTGAGAATATCTGAAGAAGAATGATAATGGATCGACTGCAATCCCGATGCTTTTGAGTTTATATATTTGGCATTAAATTCTACATTCAAAACCGGGTTTTGGTTTACTAGATGTCTTTAAGGGAGTTCTTGTGAAAGTTTCTGAGGGGCTTCGGACGAACTACCTTAGGAACCTCCGAAGGGATTCCTGTAGAAAAATTCCAAAGAAATTCTTAAAGAAACTTTATGAGGAATTCCTGGAGAAATTTTGATTGAACTTTTGTAGGAATTCAGGGAAGAATTCTTGAAGGAACTGCCGGAGGCATTCCTGGAAGAACTTGCGGAAGAATTCCTCGAGGACCTTCCGGAGCAATGACTGGAAGATTTTTTCAAGGAACCTGGAATTCCTGAAGGAACTTCCGGAAGAATTCCTGAAAAAACTTTCGAAGGAATTCCTGAAGAAACTTCTGGAAGAACTTCCGGAAGAATTCCTGGAGGAACTTCCGAAGGAATGCCTGGAGGAGCTTTCGGCGGAGTTCCTGGAGGAGCTTACAGCGAATTTCCTGGAGGAACTTCCGGAGGAAATGCTGGAGGAACTCCCAGAGGAACTTCCGGAGGAATTCCTGGAGGAACTTCCGAAGGAGAGGAACTTTTTGAAGATTAACTTTTTGAATTAACTTCCGGTGAATTCCTGGAGGAACTTCCGGACGAATATTTGGAGGAACTTCTGGAGAAATATATCATGAGCCTAACACGATAATACCTTTATGCCCAGTCGAGACAATTTCCAAAGCGAAAATTGCCTATACCGGCACCGGGAATCGAACCCAGGCACCCTCCGTATGATCTTGCTTTGTAGCCGCACAAGGCTAAGGAGGGCCCCACAATTATTGAAAAATACTCTCAAACAAATGCTTCCCGTAATTCCTCAAAAAATCTCTTCCAAAACTATAGTAATTCTTGAAATTCCTTAAAAATTTTACTTAGGAATTTCTTCAGAAATTCTTTTTGGACTCCTTCGGAAATTATGTAAAAGCGCTCCTTCGAAAATTTCACCTGGAAATATTTTTTATATTCCCGATTCGAAAATTCCTTTAGGATTACCTTTAGGAAATACCTCCAACAAAATATCCGGGATAATTCCAGCAGAAATTTCATACGGTGTTCAAAAAAGTTCCGAAGAAATTTCTGGTTGAATTTACGAAGGCCTTTCAAGAGGATTTTCCGAAGGAATGCCAGGAGGAATGCGAAAAAAAAAATTAAGGCGTAATATTTTAAATTTTCTCCGGAGGAAGTTCCTGGAGTGGAAAGAATTTTCAAAGGATTTTCAGAAGAAATTCCTAGAGAAAATTCAGAATGAATTGTCGAAGAAATTTTTAAATCCTGAAAGATTTTTGGATAGATTATATTGTTGAAGGTATTTCCGAAGGAATTTTTGCAGAAATTCACGACGGAATGTCCTATAAAATCACCAGAGAAATATCTATTTGAATTTCTAAAGAAATTCCTAGATTTTTTTTCGGAAATTCTTTCGAAAACAACTCCAAGAAATCATTCGTAAGTTTTTCAAAAACTAATCAAAATTCCAGGAACAAAAATTTGGCAAATATAATTACTTGTCATAAGACGAGTTTGTTATTATTATTATTATTTATTCAGACTAAGGTCGAAGTGGCCTGTGCGGTATACAAGAGTCTTCTTTATTCGGCTCGGTCCATGGCTACACGTCATCAACCACGCATCTTCCACCAGAACGAACCACATTGCCCGTTGCGCACCTCGCCTTTTTGATTATTTGCTTGATCACCTTCATCTGACCAATGTCTTAATGAATCGGATCCGTCGGCGTCGGTGTCCGTCGGATCGTTGTCGAGAACTATTTTCACCGGGTTACTGTCCGATATTCTGGCTACGTGCCCGGCCCACCGCAGTCGTCATTTTTTTTTGCGGTGTGAACAATGGATGGTTCTCCCAGCAGCTGATGCAACTCGTGGTTCATTCGCCTCCTCCAAGTACCGTCCGCCATCTGCACCTCACTGTAGATGGTACGCAGCACTTTCATCTCGAAAACTTCAAGTACGCGTTAGTCCTTCACGAGCATATTCCAGGTCTCGTGTCCGTAGAGGACTACCGGTCTAATGAGCGTTTTGTAAATTGTCAGTTTGATACGGCGGCGAAATCTATTCGATCCAAAGTACGTACGATTTTCAGCCACTATGCGTCTCCGATTTCTCTGGTGGTATCATTTTCGGCAGTCATCAGCCCAAGTAAACAAATTCTTCTACCACCTCGATTTAAGACGAGTTTGTACTACCCCATTTAATTCTGGAAATGGGATACTACAAACTCGACTTATGACAAGTGAAGACGTTCAACTAAAAGCAAAAAATAATCTTTTTATCAGATATAATTAAATTTCAGTAAACTTTTTGATTTGGTAGGTCACGTGCCCCATCGCGCCCCAGCTTTAGACCGCCATAGCGAATATCTCCAGATAGGAGCACCACATCATGTATTCTGAATTCTGGAATCTGTTCGAGCAGAACTCCCTTAGCCGTGTTCGAGTTGGAACTTTTCCTGAGTTAACTGTGGAAGTGCTTAATGAACACAAGTTGCAAGGCGGCAATGCCCCATTGGGGATGTAATGCCAATAAGGTGAAGAAGAAGACGAGCAGAACAGTACGACCAGACCAATACGACAAAAATGACGACATGTCAGCAATTCGTATTTTATTCTTCACTCGGCTGATACGGGTTAACCCTTTCAGGACGACCTCTTTTTGCGGAGATTTATGAGCATGAGCATGAGCATGAGATGACCGTACAATTCGTAGTTGCTACTCCGTGATTGACCCGAACTAGCGGAATTGCACAGGGAACCAACAGATGGGACTTAGGATTAGCACTCCATCCTCAATGTGCACGTTCCGAAAGCTCAACTTTTAATGGGTCAATAACGGCGCCGGCCACGTCCTTACGATCATCGAGGGAAGGGAAGGAATGTTAGTGTAACAACCGTTGTTTTAGAGACCGACGAATCGTCTGCATCTCTACGCTTGTTACGGGAAGGAGTATTGTAAGTAGGGAAAGGAAGTGTCATTACTTAGATCAGGATTCACTTTGGTAAGTGATGTAATCCAAGTAACTAGAATGTTAATGTTGACGCGAGAACAAAGTATAGATCAGCTACGGTCAGTTTTGTCAGTCAGTCAGTTTTGTCATTGTTCACCCAACGTAAGGGCAAACATTCAATTGCTCCCGTAGAGCTATTGTTAATTTATCTTTCAGATTTTCGCGATAATCAACTATAGCGTGATTGTTTCATATTCATCTAACGCGAAGAAAAATAATCAATATCTTAGCGATAGACTTGTTTATTTGTACTTTAGGTTGACCACCAACAATGATTACGAATTACATCTATGTGTTTCCAACGTGATTTCAAACAATCTATCCTTCGTGGCGAGTGCTTGTTTATTAGTGATTCTTTTAAACTGCGGCGATGTTTTTCATGTACTCGATAGTTATTTTCTCAAACCGAACGCAAATAATCAATCGTTCACGGAAAGCTATTGTATATGCCTATTCTGAACTAGTCGATTTGTATTAGACAATATAAAGTTAATAATTACGACGATATTACGCGATATTCCAACACTGCTTAATTCGTTGTTAGGAGCTGGAAAGTTATGGTAAAATGAAAATTGAGAATTGTCAATATTTTAATAACATACAACCAACCAGCGGACGGTAGATTTTAACACAATTATGCACAAAAATCCGTACAAAACCCCGGCATAGACAAATCTGGAAGACTCCAATACAAACGCCGCACCAAAATTTTACATTTCAATACAATACAATTGTAAGATTTGTTTTGTCGTATTTTGGTTATTAAATACTGCAGATAATTGGGTTACTGCTCCTAGACTTCATCCCATAGCTCCGACATTCATCCCACGAAACATGGGAAAGGAATTTGATTTGTTTCTCATTCCTGTGACTTATTTCAGCAGTGAGCACTCACTCATGTTAGCAAAAAGAAACGACGAAATTGGTGCATTATTCCCTTGTTCTACGATGAGATGAACATGTTCAGTGAGATGGAAAATGGAACAGTTTCCCTAGTAGATTGTTGTTTTGTGATCGTGATCATGTGTTCCATCTAGTTAGCGAAAGTCGGATTGTCATTATTATATACACCCAGGTTTTTTACACTGTTTGGTTTTAGTCGTTCAAGACCTTCAGTGGCAATGAAACAATAAGTTAATCCCACGAAAAAAATTACAAAAACTCAAAAATTCGGGTGGTATTTAAAAAGCTGTGAAAGTCCAGGTTATCCGAGAAATTAATGAATTCCGACCGCAGAAAAAGAAAAACCTGGGTGTACGTCAATCATTAACATTTGAATCATTTGTAAGTGTTGGTTGTGTGATGAGTGTTGCCGAGAAATTCGAGGAATTGTAGTTTTAAGCGTGAATTGTTTGTGAATGGCAAGTAAAACTTGTCTTTATGTGTAGGTTTTCCCAGTACAGTAGCGACTGCAGTAGAACAGGGCGTGATTAGCCCTATAAGACCGCAGCCAATCACTCACCATAGTCCTCCAACTCAACACCAGAAGTCCAGAAGCACCACCGTTGAAGCAGCCATGAAGGGGTGGCGTAATCGGGTTGATGCAATGATGCGAGGTGACTGGAAAAGGAGGTCATGACCCTAAGATGCGGGAATCAAGCCCAAAGTTGTTCACTATTCCAACGCATTTCGAAGTTTACGGATGTTAAATTTCCAAATTACCAAAGTTAGCAAGTTAGATGAAGTTGCAGTGAAGAGAGTTTGTGGAAGAAGACCAGGCGTATGGGTGAATTCGTTGATAGTTCTGTTTCATTTTTCTAGAACATTGGAACTTTCAAGAACGTTAATCGATTCATCGGCAGCCATACTACCCACTTACCCCATATTTTTACGTGCCCAGGGGTACCTTATATTAATATTGATTATTATCTACAATATTACTATAACGACCGTTTCACTTCTAAAGTTATTCACACACCTCTATGTGAACAAAACAAGCTGCCCATGTAATTTACATCACAATTAAATATAATGTATTGGGAAACACATAAAATTTTAAATAAAGTAAATTGAAACTTATCTTTGGACCGTCCTTTGTCATAACCCGCAGATCCGTACCGTACAAAATGTTGCACTCAACACTGACTCGTCTCCTCACAATTTGTGATGTATCCGCTGCCACACTGATCGATGCGCACACGTTTTCCATAACACCACACACGGCCTACGGAATCCGATTCTACCGAATCTATCAAACACAAAAGAACCTGGTTATTTTTCTGGTTCCGCAGTCCGAGCTGCCATAACCAGCCGAAAGTATTTTGAAGCGAAAAAAAAAACGCAGATGAAAATTTTTTCAGGACGACCTCTTTTTGCGGAGATTTAACGTACAAATTCGGGGTTTTAAGTGAATCCTGCCAAAACTAGTATAGATACAAAGCGTTGAAATATTTTTTCGGCTGTTCTAGGCCGTCCAATGTGGTATGGAGTACATATCCTCGAATGCATAAAGAAATATGTCTAGAATCAAAATATCCTAAGCTAAGATATCTGTCTAAAAATATCTATGTGATCATAAGACATAAATTGATTGAGATTTGAATCAACGTAAACTATTTGACGATCTTCAAAACGTCTTGGAGTTCTGAACATGCGATCTACCCGATCAATAAAGCCCTGATCATGCATTCGTACATCCTTGAACATCCCAGCAGGTCCGTTGAGCAGATAGGAGTTCACTCATTACTTCTACAAGCTACTACAGGTTCTCAAAAACGTCCAGATGCTCATGACATGTGATCCAGCCGATCTACCAAGTCCTGGACAATATATCTGTGCATCGTTGAGCATCCTAGCAGGTCCATCGAGCCTCATTACTTTTACAAGCTCAGATGTGCTCGACTTGCGGTTAGCGGCAGTACAGGTCTGTTTGGTTATCCGAAACGTCCTGGAGCTCCGAACATGCGATCTACCCCATCAACCAATTTAAAATCCGTGCATCATTAAACATCCCAGCAGTTCCAACGAGTTGCTATAATTTCACTGAATTCTTGAACAAACAATGTGGTCCAGATTTGTCAAACAACGTGGTCCAATACAAGGATCCAAAAATTTCAGATTCACCTACATGCTCTCGGAAGCAAAATCTCCCCAAAGCTTCTGGGTCTTCGAAGTATAGTCAAACTCGACCTCCAATATTTTTCCTGTTTAGTCGACATCCTGATGAACATTTTTGCTAAAGAAAGTGAGGACCTAGCTCTCTTCTGTGAATTTTCACAGCCAATCTAAAACGCTGGGCATATACGTCCCGAAAGAGTTAAGGGGGAACTTAAATTGGCAACAAATCACTATATAAATTCGTATTTTTTAAATGAGTGTTTTTCGATGTTACACTAGCACAATCTTAATTTATCGAGGGACGGAAAGAGACAGACGACACACCCCGGATAAAAAAATATTATAGAAAAACAATACAATTTATTGTAACATTACTATCAAAATCAATAAATTGACCATAGATTATATTGCAGATGAAATAATAGAAATACATCACCATTCATTAAATAGTAAATTTAGTTTCCGCATTAAAATGTACGGGTTGTTAAGTATCGTAACTAAACAAAATCTGATTTTTTTGCATGCACTTTTTTATAAAACAATACAGAGTGTATCGTAAATATATTGTTTAAATATCCGAAGAAACCTGTTCAAATTACATTAGATTGAATTGTATTTTTATATTAAAACAATACGATATTGAATTTCTAAATTATGACGGCTTTATCGTTCAACAATGAAATATAAAGAAAACCAAGGCATATTTGACGCAATGGGGTGAATATTGTTATATTGCTAATATGCAATTTGAACAAAGTTTTCAAAAGTTATCGATGATTAAAACTTATGTACTGAAATGTTCCAAAAACAATTGCAAGTAATGTTACATAAGAGAACTATATCCACGGTACTGTTACAATATGTGCAACTATCAAGAAACAATATATCCTATTACCTTTTATACCGCGAGGTAAATCATTCAGAAAGCTCTTTTAATCGCCCAATTTTTCTGAAGCTTTTTTTCTCCTGAATCTAAATTTTTATAATTTCCATTTCTAGAATGTCTCAACTAATATTGATTTTTTTTTCGAAAAATGCACACGTTAACAATGTTTTTCTAAAACTTTGATTACGAAATACTTGTAAATTTCCAAAGAAAGTTTATTGGGACTTTTTGAAATTCGTTGGAAAATTTGTTTTAAATTTCCTCGCATTTTTTCGAGGATTATTTTTTTCTTAGTTTACTCGAAAAATTCTTTTTATTCGCATTGAATATTTGAAAAAAACTTTTGAATTACCTTTCAATATCATTTCAAATTTTCTTGGATGCATGCATGCGAGAAATCAACCAAAGCTGACTTCAAACTTTTTTCCATTGCTTCAGAAGACTGCCTTCCAACCAAGCACCTTCCGTATGCCCTTTTTCAAGTCGCTTGCTGAGCCGAAGGAATAAAAAATGAAGCCAAACAAAATACCTTTACCAAACAAGACAGACTTGATGGTATCGCGCATCATCCTGATGCCATAGGCGTGGAACGGTCCTCTCGGTGACGTGAGCCGTCTTTTGTCACCGTTGTTGGTTTAAAGGGACACCGAGAGACCCGTTAACGATATCTGCCGTGTGCCGTGTATGGCAGCAGCAGCGGGGAGAAACCAATAATGGCGTTGTTGTTGTCGTCGCCTTTTTTGATGGGGCTCACACTCGGCTGAACGCAGAACCGAACAAAACAACTCCGATGATAACGGCATCAAACCAGTGCCAATCCCAATCTGCACTCAGCATCTCAGGTTGACTCCCTTCTTTATTTGGTGCTCGCCCCATGCTTAGTCGGATACCGGTTATCAACGGTGTGCGTGTTGTGAATTATGGAACGACCCAAGGACGTTGTTAAAGCATCGACGAAAGCGATAAAGAATGAAGATTGCCCAACGGCGATGTCTTCATATCTATTGGAATAGCAAAGAAAAGCTTCAGGGTTTTAGGCGTGAATGTGAAAGCACGAGAGCGTTTAATCCTACTTTATCCTTTCTTCGACACAGAACTGAATCTGTCATCTAATGGCACGTCATTTTCTCATTACAGGTAATTGCCGCTCTGTCAATCCATGGGATCACGCGTGAGTATACAAACGGCTTGAGTTGCGAGGTTCGCCCTCACGTTGCATTACTTCGCGTTTTCGCCCTGTCAAATATCGCATCAAAATCCACCGTGTGGATTACCTCCGTTTCTCCGCCGCTGCCAGCGCTCCAATAAATCATTCAAAGTGTCCGGAGCAAAACCGCGTGTCGAATTTATTCCAGGAATCGGAGCCATAAATCTCGTTTGCTCTTGGGTTCCGAAAATCTAGGCCCGGTCCCACATAGGCAGTGCACAGAATCGCACTCGAACCGCACCAAACGCAAACGTGGAGCGAGCGGTAGGGTGACTAACTAAAACCATCATCCTTCCTTCCTTACGGTTGTTTACGGCGATGATGTTGATGATGGTGATGATGTGGGTGATACGACGTGTGACCACCAGCGTCTTCGTCGTTGTCCTCATCACAAATGAACCTACGTACGGACTGCCTACCATTTCAATCATCACATCAAATCACACCGACCGGTTTGGTGTATTGAAGCGTAGTGACGGATCTTCGGTTAGAGTCTGGAAAGTTTCTTTTTATTGGGGTAGAATTTGAGCTAACTTAACACTCTGGTTTTGGCATGTGTGGGCCTTCCTAGAAATATCTGACGCATATTATATAAGTTTGGTTGGTTCTAATAATTTAGAAGCAGTTTCAATTTTTACCACAAAGTTTTAAGAACCATTGATTATGGTATAGACTTATTTCTAAGCTTTATAATGAAACAATTTTGGTTGACAAAATTTAGTCAGCATCCTTGTACATCACCTCAGTAATTTCATTGAAACTGATCATGCTATTTATCAGGGATTGAATCCAAAGCAAAATGAAAAACTCTCACACTTATCCTCTCAGTATACATTCACTATATGTAGCTTACCGTGAGAGACGTTTTCCGCAAGTTCTTATTAATTATGATAAAGGACTGATTCGCAACTGTTTTGGAGCTGATTTACAGCTAGAAAGTGCGAAGAATGTCTTTTGGAAAAGGCTTTATAAGGCCAACTGAGCCACTAGACCTCTTGTTATCAGTGCTGAGACTTTAAATTTTCATTGGGTGAAGTCATGCGAAATTTACATGAAGCTCCGTCTCACTTTCTTTGAAACCATAAACAATGTAAGGAATCATCACCATATTTTCATACATTTTTACAACAACATTCTGTCTCTGCTTGAATAATGTTATTCTTACTACTTCCAATACAATATAATCAATTTATCGACTAATCATTGTTGTTTTCTCAAATCTATTAAAATGATTTAGAAATTCAGATTTCAAAACAAAGTAAACATTCCCATCATGAGTGCTTGTAATGTGACAGATTACAGTGAACTTGCAACCAGGATGAATACACAGCTGAATACACAGTGGTATATTCATCTTGCTTGCAACATTTTCATTTGACGCTTGGAAATTAAATTGCCTGTGTCTTCGCATGACGCTCACGAAAAATATATCTCGAAGTAGATTCAGGATGACTTCTATGGAGAATACCTTGAGGAATTTATGGGAAAATATCAAAATGAATTTCAGATGGATTTTTTTAAAATTATTACTGAGAGATTTGTAGAATGGTTTCCGGAAGTATTCTTTAAGTAATTTCCGCGCGAATTCTGCAAAAAAATGTCTGGGAGAATTCTTGGAAAATTTCTTGGAAGAAAAAGCGGGAAAATTACTGAGTTAATTGGATATTCCTAGTGTTTTCCGAAGCAATTTCTGGAGGAACTTCAGAAGAGATCCCGAGGAATCTTTCGAAGGATTTTTTGAAGGATCCTCCGAAGGAATTCCTAGAGGAACTTCTAATGGAATTTCTTAAGGAACTTTCGAAGGAATTCCTGGAGAAACTTCCGAAGGAACTCCTGGCAATACTTCCGAAAGAACTTTTGGAGGGGCTTTCCAAGTAATTCCTGGGAGGAATTTGTGGCAGACTTTGCGGAGGAGATCCTGAAGGAGTTCCTGAAGGAACTTACAGAAGAATTCTTGGAGAAAGTTTCCGAGGAATTCCTGGAGGAACTTCCGGAAGAATTCCTGGAGGAACTGCTGGAGAAATTTCTGGAGGAACTTCCGGAGGAATTCCTGGAGGAACTTCCGAGGAATTCCAAGAGGAACTTCCATAGGAATTTCAAGAGGAACTTCCGGAGGAATTCCTGGAGGAACTTCCGGAGGAATTCCTGGAGGAACTTCCGGAGGAATTCCTGGAGAAACTTCGGGAGGAATTCCTGGAGGAACTTCCGGAGGAACTTCCAAAGGAATTCTTGGAGAAACTTTCGGAGGAATTCCTGGAGGAACTTCCGGAAGAATTCCTGGAGGAACTGCTGGAGAAATTTCTGGAGGAACTTCCGGAGGAATTCCTGGAGGAACTTCCGAGGAATTCCAAGAGGAACTTCCATAGGAATTTCAAGAGGAACTTCTGGAGGAATTCCTGGAGGAACTTCCGGAGGAATTCCTGGAGGAACTTCCGGAGGAATTCCTGGAGGAACTTCCGGAGGAATTCCTGGAGGAACTTCCGGAGGAATTCCTGGAGGAACTTCCGGAGGAATTCCTGGAGGAACTTCCGGAGGAATTCCTGGAGGAACTTCGGAGGAATTCCTGGAGGAACTTCCGGAGGAATTCCTGGAGGAACTTCCGGAGGAATTCCTGGAGGAACTTCGGAGGAATTCCTGGAGGAACTTCCGGAGGAATTCCTGGAAGGAACTTCGGAGGAATTCCTGGAGGAACTTCGGAGGAATTCCTGGAGGAACTTCCGGAGGAATTCCTGGAGGAACTTCGGAGGAATTCCTGGAGGAACTTCCGGAGGAATTCCTGGAGGAACTTCCGGAGGAATTCCTGGAGGAACTTCCGGAGGAATTCCTGGAGGAACTTCCGGAGGAATTCCTGGAGGAACTTCCGGAGGAATTCCTGGAGGAACTTCTGGAGGAATTCCTGCAGGAACTTCCGGAGGAGTTCCTGGAGGAACTTCCGGAGGAATTCCTGGAGGAACTTCCGGAGGAATTCCTGGAGGAACTTCCGGAGGAATTCCTGGAGGAACTTCCGGAGGAATTCCTGGAGGAACTTCCGGAGGAATTCCTGGAGGAACTTCCGGAGGAATTCATGGAGGAACTTCCGGAGGAATTCCTGGAGGAACTTCGGAGGAATTCCTGGAGGAACTTCGGAGGAATTCCTGGAGGAACTTCCGGAGGAATTCCTGGAGGAACTTCCGGAGGAATTCCTGGAGGAACTTCGGAGGAATTCCTGGAGGAACTTCCGGAGGAATTCCTGGAGGAACTTCGGAGGAATTCCTGGAGGAACTTCCGGAGGAATTCCTGGAGGAACTTCGGAGGAATTCCTGGAGGAACTTCCGGAGGAATTCCTGGAGGAACTTCCGGAGGAATTCCTGGAGGAACTTCCGGAGGAATTCCTGGAGGAACTTCCGGAGGAATTCCTGGAGGAACTTCCGGAGGAATTCCTGGAGGAACTTCGGAGGAATTCCTGGAGGAACTTCGGAGGAATTCCTGGAGGAACTTCCGGAGGAATTCCTGGAGGAACTTCCGGAGGAATTCCTGGAGGAACTTCCGGAGGAATTCCTGGAGGAACTTCCGGAGGAATTCCTGGAGGAACTTCGGAGGAATTCCTGGAGGAACTTCGGAGGAATTCCTGGAGGAACTTCGGAGGAATTCCTGGAGGAACTTCCGGAGGAATTCCTGGAGGAACTTCCGGAGGAATTCCTGGAGGAACTTCCGGAGGAATTCCTGGAGGAACTTCGGAGGAATTCCTGGAGGAACTTCGGAGGAATTCCTGGAGGAACTTCCGGAGGAATTCCTGGAGGAACTTCCGGAGGAATTCCTGGAGGAACTTCGGAGGAATTCCTGGAGGAACTTCCGGAGGAATTCCTGGAGGAACTTCGGAGGAATTCCTGGAGGAACTTCGGAGGAATTCCTGGAGGAACTTCCGGAGGAATTCCTGGAGGAACTTCCGGAGGAATTCCTGGAGGAACTTCGGAGGAATTCCTGGAGGAACTTCCGGAGGAATTCCTGGAGGAACTTCCGGAGGAATTCCTGGAGGAACTTCCGGAGGAATTCCTGGAGGAACTTCCGGAGGAATTCCTGGAGGAACTTCCGGAGGAATTCCTGGAGGAACTTCCGGAGGAATTCCTGGAGGAACTTCCGGAGGAATTACTGGAGGAACTTCCGGAGGAATTCCTGGAGGTACTTCCGGAGGAATTCCTGGAGGAACTTCCGGAGGAATTCCTGGAGGAACTTCTGGAGGAATTCCTGGAGGAACTTCTGGAGGAATTCCTGGAGGAACTTTCGGAGGAATTCCTGGAGGAACTTCCGGAGGAATTCCTGGAGGAACTTTCAGAGGAATTCTTGGAGGAACTTCCGGAGGAATTCCTGGAGGAACTTCCGGAGAAATTCCTGGAGGAACTTCCGGAGGAATTCCTGGAGGAACTTCCGGAGGAATTCCTGGAGGAACTTCCGGAGGAATTGCTCGAGGAACTTCCGGAGGAATTGCTGGAGGAACTTCCGGAGGAATTGCTGGAGGAACTTCCGGAGGAATTCCTGGAGGAACTTTCGGAGGAATTCCTGGAGGAACTTTCGGAGGAATTCCTGGAGAAACTTTCGGAGAAATTCCTGGATGAACTTTCGGAGAAATTCCTGGAGGAACTTCCGGAGGAATTCCTGGAGGAACTCCCGGAGGAATTCCTGGAGGAACTCCCGGAGGAATTCCTGGAGGAACTTCCGGAGGAACTTCCGAAGGAATTCCTGGAGAAGCTTCCGGAGGAGTTCTTGGAAGAACTTTCGGGAAATTCCTTGAGGAATTCCAGGTGTACCGGCTACACCCGCTTTTCTCACAATTTCGGTGTTAATCAATTAGGGACCGTTTATAAAATCTGCGGGGTGTTAATTTCCGTGGCGTCTAAAATACGACGTTCCTCGATCATGGGTGAAGAACGGGCCAACATTCATATTAATAAAGACATATAAAAATGAGGTTAAGATACTAAAAATATGTAAAACTGTCGGCCACTGTGCTCTGTAACCTGAATGTGACTGATGAATAAATATAAACACGTCCTCACCCATTTCCACCGGCGGCGACGACAACAACCGCGTCGCGCGCTGCTGGATCAAGAACCGGGACCGAACCGACGCCTGTATTGCGTCATCGCAATTGGGCATCTTCCAGCAAAACCTGATGCTGTTTGAGGCAAGAGTCGGTCGCGCTGAGCGGGCGACACATCTCGCTGTGTTCAGTAGGTACAGTCAGTGGTTGAGCATTGGCCTACATTCGTCGAATGAGTTGGCAGCTGGCAGAACTTCCAACTTACAGTCAGTCAGACAGCCTGCTGTGGCAACGTTCAGTGGTGTGGGAGTCACGGCCAATGATATTCGGAGTGTATGCTTCGATGAAGGATGGACCAACGAATAATTACCGATTGAAGGTGGCTGTTTTGGAAGTCTGTTTCTAAATTTATTTTCGCCAACACATCACAGATTTGCAAACAGGTTTCATGGTTGAAGGAGGTTGTTCGTTTTGATGGCAAGAAGGCCAAAGTTAGGCCAAACAAATGAGATTTATTTATTTACGTTACGATTTTGATAATTATTATATTTTGATCATGAACTGCATAAGGTTGTGTTTTGGTATATCTAAAGCGAGGTGAGTTGTCAGTTTAGTGATTGTAGCTCATTATAAGGAGCTATCATGTTTGGAGCCCTCTCAGAAACTTGACCTAATCTTTACAGCAGGTAATCGGATTCATTATTTTGTTGCTAAATCAGTTCTGTGCTTAGTTCTGACAAAAATAAAAACCTCTTTTTCTAAAAGTGTAATTGAATTTAGAACATTAAAAGGTGTCATATTTCAAATTCATATAACGTTGCCGTTCTTTCCAGCAACTTTACTGCTTTTCAGAAAATTCTTAATTTCATCTAACGTCGGTAGTTCAACAGCGGTGAGCGCCGTTAACTTCTTCCTGACTCTTAATACCTACGGCACTGTTACTTCTTAAGGTTAATAAACTTGATTACCAATATAGTTCACGTTGATTTCGGTAGACAACACAGTAGCGCCGCGGTGTCACAAAATATAATAAATTTAGTAAAGAGACTTTCCGAGGTATGTTCAAACGTTAAATGCCATACGCAGTACGCCATGTCGATATAATATGCTAGAAATCATTATAAAACCCCATTTTGATACTTGCGTTCGAAAGTACAGTTTTGAAAAATACAATTCAGTTTAATAAAATTTGTTAAATTTGTGTATTTTTGTAATATTCGCACCCCTTGGCTATCGTTTTCATGAAAACCTTTCAGGTATTATGATCAGGAATTGCAAAAAATATATTTAATAATCATTATAATAGCACTTGAATAAATTGCATGATAGTTATTTGTGCAGCTAGTTGCAATTTGAAGCTTACCAAACTGGATAAATGATAACTGCGTGAAACAATTTAAATTCTTCTTTGTATCCGCATCGTATATGTAGTTGGAAATTTGCATCTGATGGCGGATTTTTCTCCGATTCGTTATGAGGTTTCCATACTTCTGTCATCATTGAAAAGTAGACAGGCAGTCACGGTGCAAGTGAGTAAACAGCTGACCCATCTTCGACGTTTGATGTCCAAGTTCGAGTTCGAGTACCACAATTGATGTATCGCTGTTTTCAGTAGCATAACAGAATGGGGGAGTATACTCAGTGGACGTTATCGAATGCAGACATCGACGCATTTTGTGTTGAAACGCACAGTGGATAGAATGTTTGAAATTTCAACTCTTATTGTGATGTACAGTGGGTCCAAAAAGTATTCGTCTACCTTTTTCCCTTTAGTAAAAGGTAGAATTTAGGCGTGATAGAAGTGAAATCAAAACACTTTTTTCTACATTTGGTAGAAAACTTATCAACACATGATTATTATTCAAAAACAAATAGAAATTTCAATTACTTTTTCTGGTATGTAGAGAACATCTAAATTTCGTCAATTTCGCTCGCTCAAAAAGTATTCGTCTATTCAGAAAATAATCGAGTGAAACACGAATATAATAGTTTTATTCGCATGTAGTTACACTAGCACAATCTAGTGATGTCTAGCAACATTTTTGTCAACATTCAATGACAGATCAAATAATGTTTTTGTTTTGTTTGAACTTGGCGCGGGTAATAGAAGCACCATGGGTGGGAGAAGTAAAAAGATGAGTCCAAATGTAAAAAAACTTATTCTACGCCTGCATAATTAGTGCAAGTTGACTTATGACTTTGCAAGAAATGTGGGTAGACCAAGGGTAGCAAGAATTCAACCATTTAATTGGTGATTGATCGCATCAGCGCCACAAAAATCTACCAAAACAAATAACAGAGTGGTCGTCAGCGATGGTAAACTGATAACGATGAGCGATTTATTGTGCGGAAAATAAAAAAAAAATCCTTAAAAACGAGTTCACCCATATAGGCAAGTGAGTTGGAGAGAAGAAGTGCTCAAATATGAACCAATACGAACAGAAATACCTGTGAAAAGTATGGGTATAATGGGCGAGTATCACGGAAGAAAATTCAAGTGAGCCATCAAATTATCAAAAACAGCTCGATTTCCACTAAAAATATCGCTGGAAGAAGGATGACTTTCGGAATCAAGTCATGCTATCTGTCGAAAGCAAGTACAGCATATTAGGATCAAATGGCCGATGTATGGTATGGCGGAAAAGGAATATTGAGATACAGCCACAGAATCTCTTTTGAGCAGTAAAAAGCATGGTGGGGGCTCCGTCATGGTCTCTGAGGTGCTTGAGCGCAACCGGTGTGGGAAAATTTCACATTATTGAAGGAATTATATATCACAAAATGTTCATCCGCATTGTGAAAGAAAATTTTAACGCCAGTGCTGAGAAATTGGGCTTACAGGGAACATACATCTTAAAGGGGTGATAATTATCTCAAGCACACAGCCCAAAGTACTAAGCTGTAGCTACTCTATAATACCCCAATCAACTCAAAACGCCTCCTCAGATCCCAGATATAAATCCAATTTAACTCCATTGGAAGGTTCTGGACGACAAACTTTTCGTGAAATTCGTAAAAGTCATATTTCGAACAACAACGAATTGAAATTAGTGTTGAAAGAAAAATGGAAGAATATTCCGTCCCCCGTTACTGCTAATTTGGTCAGTTCCATGCTACAAGAATTACAGCCCGTCATAGATACACAGGGGAATCCAACGAAATATTGAATTCCATTCTACAATTCCTGTTTTCGTTTCAAAAGCGTGCCAAACCTGACTAGACGAATACTTTTTGAGCCCTATTTAATGAATTGTTATGTTTTGTTACCTTTGTTTTTGTTATTGTTTTATTTTTCTGTTAGATTTTCAACAATAAAGATGAATTGATTAATTTGTTACACAATGTAATCGATAGTTTTATTTTTTGAGATTACTAGATTCTTTCTTTGACATTTTCTAGAAAACATACAGCTAGACGGATACTTTTTGGACTCACTGTTTATAGAATCAAAGATGGACCATATTTTCGAATGATCTCAGTCAAAATCCAGCATTCGGCACCACTCGCCTTAGTTACCATTTTTGTATTCGTATATCATGAGAGTACCTCTATGCTTTGGGAAGTTGAGACACCGTGCATAGGTAGGATAAGAAGGGCCCGCTATACTGTAACGAATCTATAACTGCGAGAACACTCAGACAGATAAAGTTCCGCTGTAAATGATTTTATTTTTTCATATAGTAGGTGCATGTACTGAAAACAAGTGTTTTTCTCTGACCAGTGAAAATGCTACATCCGTCCTACTGTGAAGAATGTGCGCCCGTACGAAAGCCATCGAAATCACTTCTCGTTCGACAAAATGACCACATGCAGTTGAACTGACAACACCCAGAACTGCACTCACTGGTGCTTGTCTTGATGACACAATTTGTCGCCGGCTTGGCATTGTCTCACGGGGGACCGCCGACTGGCACTTTCCAGCGCATTTTTCATCGCACAATTGTACCACCCACCACCGCACCAGTACGTGCGTCAGTGCAATGCAAATGGGGGAGCTCTCGTCTCGGGATGCCAAATAGGAATGCGTTGATGTGTCTATTTTCTTTACGGTTCATCAGTCGCATCCTCGGCTGTATGACTTTTGTCATATAAAAGTGCGATATAATGAAAAATTTTTCTTGCTGAACCAGTTTGCGGTTTTGTGCTCATAAAGTTCATCTGCTTGTTAAAATTGTGACATTTCTAATCCAACATTACATTTATTCACTCCAGACACAGGGAGACCTGAAATAGAAATCTAAAAAATTTCAACGTTAGTCCAGTTAACATTGCTATGGTATAATGAAATTTATGCCTCGTGTTTGTATACCAAATGAGGGCATTGCCTGACTGCACGATTGGTCAAATGTGAATGAGTTGAGTCAATGGATTGTTGTTTTGAACGGCTGTGGATGTTTCTCTAACGGCTAGACACTTTGCCAATCGGCAACTGCGCAGAACAATTTAAAAGCAAACACATGTTTTGCTCTTGTCTCAATCTTTTAGTCGGTCTTTCAAAAGATATGGTTGAAAGGTAAGATGTTGAGTAACATACGTGTGAACATTTTAGGCTTTCGAGTCGATTAGTTCCGGAAAGAGTTGCTTTGCAAAGTTTAGCTGAATGCAAGCTGTTAAAGTATTTTTTTCATGCTTTTCATTGTTCTCAGCTATTATATTTAATGGAACTATACAATATTGGATAGAGAAAATCAAAATGTTGCACAAATGTTGCCTTACTTATCATCATCGTGCATATCATTATTTTCTCAGATTTGAAAATTACAGAAGATATTGCAGATGGATGGAGTAAAACGATTGTCGTGTTTTAAGCTAAAGATTTTAAAAAGTTGAGATCCTGTTTCCTGGCTCAGTGAATAAAAAAATAGTGATTTGATGATTGGTTTTTAATGCAATTCACATTGAAAGGGCTCAGAGGTTTTGTAATCCATGCCGGAGTGAAAGACTATTCATACTAATGATCATACATACATCAGAATTCTGGGACGAAACGGATTTTCGTTTTTTCTGAAGTTTCGCCGGATAAAAATTGGTTAAGATTTGGAATGGCTTTGGGCTTAACGTCGGACTTAGGGTGAATTGCGATTCAGTTCAAGTTGAATTTACGTTTAATTTGCATCAGTTTCCGGTTTAAACCAAGATAAGGGTTTGGAAAAATAGGGATTGAGTTCAAATTAAAGTTGCATACTATTTGGATTGGATTTGGATTGGATTTGGATTGGATTTGGATTGGATTTGGATTGGTTGGATTGGATTTTGGATTGGTTTGGATTGGTTGGTTGGATTTGGATTGGTATTTGATTGGATTTGATTGGTTGGATTTGGTTTTGATTTAGTTGGATTTGGATTGGATTGGATTGGTTGGATTGGTTGGATTGGATTTGGATTGGATTGGATTGGTTGGTTTGGATTGGTTGGATTGGTTTGGATTTGGATTGGTTTGGATTGGTTGGATTGTTGGTTTGGATTGGTTGGATTGGTTGGATTGGTTTGGATTGGTTTGGATTGGTTTGGATTGGTTTGGATTGGTTTGGATTGATTTGAATTGGGTTTGGTTGTTGGATTTGGTTGGTTTGGATTGGTTGGATTGGTTTGGTTGGTATTTGGTTGGTTTGGGTTGGTTTGGTGGTTGGTTTGGATTGGTTTGGATTGGTTTGGTTGGTTTGGATTGGTTTGGTTGGTTTGGTTGGTTTGGATTGGTTGGATTGGTTTGGTTGGTTTGGATGGTTGGTTGGTTGGTTGGTTTGGTTGGTTTGGTTGGATTTGGTTGGTTTGGTTGGTTTGGATTGGTTTGGATTGGTTTGGTTGGTTTGGTTGGTTTGGATTGGATTTGGATTGGTTTGGATTGGTTTTTGTTTGGATTGGTTGGTTGGTTGGATTGGTTTGGATTGGTTGGTTGGTTTGGATTGGTTTGGTTGGGTTGATGTTGGTGGTTTTGTTGTGTGGTTGAAGTATTACGTGGCTTCTAG
>NC_085141.1:136511574-136556477 GCF_024139115.2 Armigeres subalbatus
TTGTGTATTATATCACATCACTTACTTCCTTCTTAATATCTCGCTTCTTACTTCTCAATTATCATCTCCCTTCTCACTTCTTACTTCTGTTTATCTCACTACTCATCCTACTTCTCATTTGCAAATATCACATCTCATTTTTTCAACTTGGTTCTCATTTCTCATTTTACTTCTCACTTTACACTACTCACATGTTACTGCATACATCTCACTACTCAATACTCACTTACATTTTTAGTACTCTCTTCTCACCACTCACTGTAGGAGGAGAGTTCACTGTAGTTACAAATAAGTGGAATTGAAAGAAACAGTACCAACTCGTCTTAAGATAGATGATGAGCATCTTATTCATATCGTCAAGCTTGGGGATGGAAGTAGTTGCTACAAAATGGTACAATTTTTTATAGACTTGTATTTATTTGGCAGAATATGTTCAATTCCGCAATTTTAGCGTAAGTAATAACTCGATGCAGCTAACACCTTATTACACAATTCGATCTGCGCCCAATATTTTGATCTGTAACACGAAGCCAAAACAGTGGCACATGCACTGCTCATAAATTAGCCATAAAATCCAGGTAATTTTGAATCCACTCACAAACGAAATCCGCGTCGTGCATAGCGATTGGTGCTGCTTCCGTTGAATCAGCTTTGATGACGACAACAGTAGTGGCGGCAATATTCCTGCAGCACTAATTGATCGTGATTGAATTCTATTCATGGCCCGCCTGTGTGGTTGCGTAATTGATTGTGGAGGGTAATTAAAGCGATAAAAATAAGCGACGAATGCGCCAGACGAAAAGCGCTCTGCCGCATAAATCCATCTTCCGTTGGATGCGGGCGCTTGGGGAACTTTACGACCTTTATATCTCCCCAGTGGATCGATATTAAAGATACTTTTATCCCTTCAGCAATCAGTAAGATCGTAAAACAGTATAGCGGTTCGACAGCTTCCGAGTCCATAAAGGAATCCTTTTGGAGATAATTCAAAAAGGACAATCCATGAGAGCAGTGGAAGAAAGGGGACTTCATTTGTGAGACTCTTCATGAACATCATCATCATCATCAACATTAATAAACCATCCTCTACCGACATATCACTTGCTCACTTTGAGCGGGCATAGTCTTATTTTTTTCGATTTTCATACCACTTTTTGATAGATTCCAAATTTGGCTATTCAACTTTTTCTCCATCAACTCAACATCAGCCCGGCGAGGGTTCTGAATCAAGTTGATGCTTTTGATCTTCAACCAATACACCTTTCCTTTTAGCACCTTTCCTTACTAGCACTTTATTGAATTTCTCGCTAGTTTCACCTGAAACAGGTAAATAAATTGTTCCACTAGCTTTCACAGGATGAGAATTAATTCCAAGTTAATTAATGCCGAATAAAAAATCACAGCAACCCGCAATAAAAAAATCATGTTTCGTCAATCCAGCTTGTCAAATCCAATTAGCCAGAAATGTCCCACCGTGAAAATGTTCCGTCCTTAATTCAGCTCGGCTACGTTCCGAATCACACCGAGCATTGGGCCGAAATCGAGTTTCACGAAAAGATTAGCCACCTGGACCTAATCGATCACCGGTTGAAAAGCCTCCGCAAACCGAATATTCACGTCCGGATCGAGCCCGTTTTCGACTGCCATTCGCTGCTGCTCCAAAGCTATTCGGGAACGTTCGACGAGCTGGAGAATGAACGCGTAGTGGTGCTCCCGGAGAAAAGTTTCCCGCGTGCGTTCCATCATCTACGACTGGATGTTGGCCGCCAAGCAGACGTCCAGCGGGAGCACTTTGTGTGAGGTGTTGGTCGCGGCGGAATACCTCGGATTAAGCATTTGGTTGATCAGTGCTGGATTTTATCGACGTATACCGAGGCGTTGGTCGAAGATCGGCTTTCTTCCTGTACATCGAAGCCGCACAGCATCATCAAATATTGAAGAATATGCTTCTGAAAAGGATTTGTGCCTTCTTCCTGCCTCTGGTTGTACGGCGAATACACGCAGATGCCTTTGGATGATCTGAGCGTGTTGCTGAAGTCGAGCTACCTCAGTGTTTTCCGAAACGGACGTCTTCTACGCAGCTTGCCTTTGGCTACTGGAAGACTGGGACAACCGACAAGAATGTGTTAGCGATGTGATGAATTTGGTTCGATTTGCTCTGATTCGGCCAAGTTTGCTGGCCCAGTTGAACAGCTTGGATGCCGACGAACGTCTTCACGACATTCTACGGAACGAAACGACCAAACATCTGGTGGCGCAAGCCTTGAATTATGCATTTAGCAGGTAGATGGATTGTTCCTATGATATCTACATCACATCAATGATTTTTTTTTATTGATTCTAGCAAATCGTCATCGAGGTTGCCGACAGCAACTCCACAGGAACTCGTAGAGTGAAACGTTTGGAAATGCAAAGCCCACCACGGACATGGCTGGACGATGCGGACTCTTCGAGGGCAGATGGTGAACGAAGTATTCTCCTTCGCACATGACGATTATGGTAGAAACCTTTTGGAACGGCTGCTATTTGACTAGAGATCGTGACTGCTGGAAACGCTGGAAAAAGCTGGAAGAAGTGTTGAAATGCTACTCTCGTCAGTTTTACTCGCCTTCCAAGTGTCAGTAGCGAATGCGAGGAGGAACCTTTGCAAGAACTTTAATGTATGATTAGGAACATATCGATTAATGAATCAAATAACAAGCCTGAACTGGGAGCAAACATAGATTTTTTTCGTCATTTTAATATTTGTCCTTGAACATTATCATGGATGCTTACATAGGAGGTGGATAACTCTAGACCAATATTTGAAAAGGGCGTAACAGCCAAAATTAATTCCTTCTGATTCTTTGTCTAGAACTACAAACATACAAAGATACTAACACGTTAAAAGAATAAGATTTATGACAAAATATGAACTTGAATTTACGTAGGTAATACAATTTCGAATGAAAAATCCAACTTAAATCCTAACCTAATCAAAATACAACCCAAAATCGATCCCAATTGAAATCCAAATCCAAATCAAATACAATGAAAATCCAATCCAAATCCAATCTAGATCTAAATCCAATCCAGACTCAATCCAAACCCAATCCAAATCCAATCCAACTCCAATCCAAATCCAATCCAAATCCAATCCAAATCCAATCCAAATCCAATCCAAATCCAATCCAAATCCAATCCAAATCCAATCCAAATACAATCCAAATACAATCCAAATCCAATCCAAATCCAATCCAAATCCAATCCAATCCAATCCAAATCCAATCCAAATCCAATCCAAATCAATCAAATCCAATCCAAACCAATCCAAACCAATCCAAACCAATCCAAACCAATCCAAACCAATCCAAACCAATCCAAACCAATCCAAACCAATCCAAACCAATCCAAATCAATCCAAACCAATCCAAACCAATCCAAACCAATCCAAACCAATCAAACCAAATCAATCCAAACCAATCCAAACCAATCCAAACCAATCCAAACCAATCCAAACCAATCCAACTCCAATCCAACCCAATCCAAACCAATCCAAACCAATCCAAACCAATCCAAACCAATCCAAATCAATCCAAACCAATCCAAACCAATCCAAACCAATCCAAACCAATCCAAATCCAATCCAAATCCAATCCAATCAAATCCAATCCAAATCCAATCCAAATCCAATCCAAATCCAATCCAAATCCAATCCAAATCAAATCCAGATCCAATCCAAATCCAATCCAAATCCACTCCAAATCCAATCCAAATACAATCCAAATCCAATCCAATCCAAATCCAATCCAAATCCGATCCAAATCCAATCCAAATTCAATCCAAATCCAATCCAAATCCAATCCAAATCCAATCCAAATCCAATCCAAATCCAATCCAAATCCAAATCGAAACTCAATTCAAATCCAATCAAAATCCAATCCAAATTCAATCCAAATCCAATCCAAATCCAATCCAAATCCAATCCAAATCCAATCCAAATCCAATCCAAATCCGATCCATATCCAATCCATATTCAATCCAAATCCAATCCAAATCCAATCCAAATCCAATTCAAATCCAATCCAAATCCAATCCAAATCCAATCCAAATCCAATCCAAATCCAATCCAAATCCAATCCAAATCCAATCGGAATCAAAATCCAATCCAAATTCAATCCAAATCCAATCCAAATCCGAACCAAATCCAATCCAAATCCAATCCAAATCCAATCCAAATCCAATCCAAATCCGATCCATATCCAATCCATATTCAATCCAAATCCAATCCAAATCCAATCCAAATCCAATTCAAATCCAATTCAAATCCAATCCAAATCCAATCCAAATCGAATCCAAATTCAATTCAAATCCAATCCAAATCCAATCCAAATCCAATCCAAATTCAATCCAAATCCAATCCAAATCCAATCCAAATCCAATTCAAATTCAATCCAAATCCAATCCAAATCCAATTCAAATTCAATCCAAACCCAATTCAAATAAGATGCAACTTCAATTTGAACTCAATCCATATTTTTCCAAACCCTTATCTTGGTTTAATCCGGAAACTGATGCAAATTAAACGTAAATTCAACTTGAACTGAATCGCAATCCACCCTAAGTCCGACGTTAAGCCCAAAGCCATTCCAAATCTTAACCAATTTTCATCCGGCGAAACTTCAGAAAAAACGAAAATCCGTTTCGTCCCAGAATTCTGAGAGTATGAATAGTCTTTCGCTTCGGCATGGATTACAAAACCTCTGAGCCCTTTCAATGTGAATTGCATTAAAAACCAATCTTCAAATCACTATTTTTGCCTTTCTCGTATACTAAGTATACGGTAAAGGCTATATGATCGCTCCAAAAACAAACTTTTTATAGAAGGCCCGGAGACCCATAGTGTTATATACCGATCGACTCAGCTCGACGAATTGAGGTGATGTCTGTGTGAATGTGTGTGTGTGTGTATGTGTGTTCGTCTGTGCGCACCCACCCAAAAAAAAATGTCACTCATTTTTCAGGTACTTATCCTTAACCGATTTACTCGCAACAAGTTGCATTCGACGCAGGATACTCTGCCATGGTTTCCTATTGAAAATTGGTCAGATCGGACTATGGGCTCGGAAGCTATGGCCAAAATATCACTTCTATTACAGAAAAAAATGTCACTCATTTTTCAGGTACTTATCCTTAACCGATTTACTCGCAACAAGTTGCATTCGACGCAGGATACTCTGCCATTGTTTCCTATTGAAAATTGGTCAGATCGGACTATGGGCTCGGAAGTTATAGCCAAAATACCACTTTTTTATAGAAAAATTGAGTAAAAAAATGTCACTCATTTTTCAGGCACATATCCTTAGTCGATTTACTCGCAACAAATTGCATTCGACGCAAGATACTCTACCATTGCTTCCTATTGAAAATTGGGCAGATCGGACTATGGGCTCAAGAGTAATGGCCAAAATACTATTTCTATAATGCACGAGAAAGGCACCATTACCGCTAGGTGGATTAATCAGGGTTTTTTATTTACAGGATCTCAACATTTTAAAATCTTTAGCTTAAAACAAGACAATCGTTTTACTCCATCCATCTGCAATATCTTCTGTAGTTTTCAAATCTGAGAAAATAATGAAATGCACGATGATGATAAGTAAGGCAACATTTGTGCAACGTTTTGATTTTCTTTATCCAATATTGTATAGTTCCATTAAATATAATAGCTGAGAACAATGAAAAGCATGAAAAAAATACTTTAACAGCTTGCATTCAGCTAAACTTTGCAAAGCAACTCTTTCCGGAACTAATCGACTCGAAAGCCTAAAATGTTCACACGTATGTTACTCAACATCTTACCTTTCAACCATATCTTTTGAAAGACCGACTAAAAGATTGAGACAAGAGCAAAACATGTGTTTGCTTTTAAATTGTTCTGCGCAGTTGCCGATTGCCAAAGTGTCTAGCCGTTAGAGAAACATCCACAGCCGTTCAAAACAACAATCCATTGACTCGACTCATTCACATTTGACCAATCGTGCAGTCAGGCAATTCCCTCATTTGGTATACAAACACGAGGCATAAATTTCATTATACCATAGCAATGTTAACTGGACTATCGTTGAAGTTTTCTAGATTTCTATTTCAGGTCTCCCTGTGTCTGGAGTGAATAAATGTAATGTTGGATTAGAAATGTCACAATTTTAACAAGCAGATGAACTTTATGAGCACAAAACCGCAAAATGGTTCAACAAGAAATTTTTTTCATTATATTGCACTTTTATATAACAAAAGTCATACAGCCGAGGATGCGACTGATGAACCGTAAAGAAAATAGACACATCAACGCATTCCTATTTGGTATCCGGAGACGAGAGCTCCCCCATTTGCATTGCACTGACGCACGTACTGGTGCACGTACTGGTGGGTGGTACAATTGTGCGATGAAAAATGCGCTGGAAAGTGCCAGTCGGCGGTCCCCCGTGAGACAATGCCAAGCCGGCGACAAATTGTGTCATCAAGACAAGCACCAGTGAGTGCAGTTCTGGGTGTTGTCAGTTCAACTGCATGTGGTCATTTTGTCGAACGAGAAGTGATTTCGATGGCTTTCGTACGGGCGCACATTCTTCACAGTAGGACGGATGTAACATTTTTACTGGTCATAGTTATATCAGGAAAAAACACTTGTTTTCAGAACCTGCACCTACTATATGGAAATAATCATTTGCAACGAAACTTAATCTGCCTGAGTGTTTTCGCAGTTATTAGTTAAGGGGCTGAAGCAATAGATTCGTTACAGTAAAGCTGGCCCTTTCTTATCCTACCTATACACGGTGTCTCAACTTCCCAAAGCATAGAGGTACCCTCATGATATACGAATACAAAAATGGTAACTAAGGCGAGTGGTGCCGCATGCTGGATTTTGACTGAGGTTTTTCGAAAATAGGGTCCATCATTTATCACAATAAGAGTTGAAATTGCAAACATTCTATCCACTGTGCGTTTCAACCCAAAATGCGTCGATGTCTGCATTCGATCACGTCTACCGAGTATACTCCCCCATTCTGTTGTGCTACTGAAAACAGCGATACATCAATTGTGGTACTCGAACTGTGACATCAAACGTCGAAGATGGGTCAGCTGTTTACTCACTTGCGCCGTGACTGCCTGTCTACTTTTCAATGATGACAGTAGTCTCATAACGAATCGGAGGAAAATCCATCATCAGGTGCTAATTTCCTATTATACGGTGCGGAAACAAAGAAGAATTTATTTTATTTTATTTATTTTATTTTATTTTCTGGAGCAGGGAAAAGCCCATTTAAATTGTTTCACACAGTTATCATTTACCCAGTTTGGAAAGCCTTGTTGGATAAACGTGCTGAAAAAAATCAAATTGCAACTAGCTGCACAAATAACTATCATGCAATTTATTAAAGTGCTATTAAAATGATTATTAAATATAGTTTTTCTGCATTTGAAATCGTGTTGATGGGTGGCAGCACAATCAAACCATCTTGCGTCACAAAAAGTAACTAATGCCTGAAAACGATAGCAAAGGGGTGCGAATATTACAAAAATACACTAATTTAACAAATTTTAAGAAACTGAATTGTATTTTTCAAAACTGTACTTTCGAACTCAAGTATCAAAATGGGGTTTTATAACGATTTGTAGCATTTTATATCGACACGGTGTACTGCGTATGGCATTTTACGTTTGAACACCCCTCGGAAAGTCTCTTTACTAAATTTATTATATTTTGTGACACCGCGACGCTACTGTGTTGTCTACCGAATCAACGTGAACAAATTAGTAATCAAGTTTATTACCCTTAAGAAGCAACGCGGTAGGTATTAAGAGATAGGAAGAAGTTAACGGCGAGACGAGCTCGGTGGTCTAGTGCAGCGGTTCTCAACCTTTTCCTTGAGAGGTACCCCTTCAAACTTTTGCACTTATTGAGGTACCCCTCATAATAAGATTTTTGAAAAGCGGAACTGGAACTTTCCAGTTTATATAATGTTTATACATCAAGCTTTCCAAGTAGCACTTTTTGAACAGATTTGGTTGCAGCAACTTAGGGGACCTAATATGATTTGCGGCAATTGACTTGCAACAAGTGTGCTACTCGGGTTCTTACAAGACTTTGAGAAAATTTGGATTGGAGGCTTCCGAGCCTCTTGACAGAAGGCATCTAAGCATGTTGAAACGACGGTTCAGCCATTTAAAAGAATTCCAAGCCTCTTATATGGAGGCCTATAAAAGGACGCTTCCGAGCCTCTTGGAAGGAGGCCTCCCAGCCTCTTGGAAGGAGGCTTCCGAGCCTATTGGAAGGAGGCTTCCGAGCCTATTGGAAGGAGGCTTCCGAGCCTCTTGGAAGGAGGCTTCCGAGCCTCTTAGAAGGAGGCTTCCGAGCCTTTTGGAAGGAGGCTTCCGAGCCTCTTGGAAGGAGACGTTCGAGCCTCTTGGAAGGAGACGTTCGAGCCTCTTGGAAGGAGACGTTCGAGCCTCTTGGAAGGAGACGTTCGAGCCTCTTGGAAGGAGACGTTCGAGCCTCTTGGAAGGAGGCTTCCGAGCCTCTTGGAAGGAGGCTTCCGAGCCTCTTGGAAGGCCTCTTGGAAGGAGGCGTCCGAGCCTCTTGGAAGGAGGCGTCCGAGCCTCTTGGAAGGAGGCGTCCGAGCCTCTTGGAAGGAGGCGTCCGAGCCTCTTGGAAGGAGGCGTCCGAGCCTCTTGGAAGGAGGCGTCTGAGCCTCTTGGAAGGAGGCGTCTGAGCCTCTTGGAAGGAGGCGTCCAGGCCTCTTGGAAGGAGGCGTCTGAGCCTCTTGGAAGGAGGCGTACGAGCCTCTTGGAAGGAGGCGTGAGCCTCTTGGAAGGAGGCGTGAGCCTCTTGGAAGGAGGCGTACGAGCCTCTTGGAAGGAGGCTTCCGAGCCTCTTGGAAGGAGGCGTCTGAGCCTCTTGGAAGGAGGCGTCTGAGCCTCTTGGAAGGAGGCGTCTGAGCCTCTTGGAAGGAGGCGTCTGAGCCTCTTGGAAGGAGGCGTCTGAGCCTCTTGGAAGGAGGCTTCCGAGCCTCTTGGAAGGAGGCGTCCGAGCCTCTTGGAAGGAGGCGTCCGAGCCTCTTGGAAGGAGGCGTCCGAGCCTCTTGGAAGGAGGCGTCCGAGCCTCTTGGAAGGAGGCGTCCGAGCCTCTTGGAAGGAGGCTTCCGAGCCTCTTGGAAGGAGGCTTCCGAGCCTCTTGGAAGGAGGCTTCCGAGCCTCTTGGAAGGAGGCTTCCGAGCCTCTTGGAAGGAGGCTTCCGAGCCTCTTGGAAGGAGGCTTCCGAGCCTCTTGGAAGGAGGCTTCCGAGCCCCTTGGAAGGAGGCTTCCGGGCCTCTTGGAAGGAGGCGTCCGAGCCTCTTGGAAGGAGGCTTCCGAGCCTCTTGGAAGGAGGCTTCCGAGCCTCTTGGAAGGAGGCTTCCGAGCCTCTTGGAAGGAGGCTTCCGAGCCTCTTGGAAGGAGGCTTCCGAGCCTCTTGGAAGGAGGCTTCCGAGCCTCTTGGAAGGAGGCTTCTGAGCCTCTTGGAAGGAGGCTTCCGAGCCTCTTGGAAGGAGGCTTCTGAGCCTCTTGGAAGGAGGCTTCCGAGCCTCTTGGAAGGAGGCTTCTGAGCCTCTTGGAAGGAGGCTTCCGAGCCTCTTGGAAGGAGGCTTGAGCCTCTTGGAAGGAGGCTTCTGAGCCTCTTGGAAGGAGGCTTCCAGGCCTCTTGGAAGGAGGCTTCCAGGCCTCTTGGAAGGAGGCTTCCGAGCCTCTTGGAAGGAGGCTTCCTGAGCCTCTTGGAAGGAGGCTTGAGCCTCTTGGAAGGAGGCTTCCGAGCCTCTTGGAAGGAGGCTTCTGAGCCTCTTGGAAGGAGGCTTGAGCCTCTTGGAAGGAGGCTTCTGAGCCTCTTGGAAGGCTTCCTGAGCCTCTTGGAAGGAGGCTTCCTGAGCCTCTTGGAAGGAGGCTTCTGAGCCTCTTGGAGGAGGCTTCCAGAGCCTCTTGGAAGGAGGCTTCCAGGCCTCTTGGAAGGAGGCTTCCAGCCTCTTGGAAGGAGGCTTCCTGAGCCTCTTGGAAGGAGGCTTCCGAGCCTCTTGGAAGGAGGCCTGAGCCTCTTGGAAGGAGGCTTCTGAGCCTCTTGGAAGGAGGCTTCCGAGCCTCTTGGAAGGAGGCTTCCAGGCCTCTTGGAAGGAGGCTTCCGAGCCTCTTGGAAGGAGGCTTCCGAGCCTCTTGGAAGGAGGCTTCCTGAGCCTCTTGGAAGGAGGCTTCCAGGCCTCTTGGAAGGAGGCTTGAGCCTCTTGGAAGGAGGCTTCTGAGCCTCTTGGAGGAGGCTTCCAGGCCTCTTGGAAGGAGGCTTGAGCCTCTTGGAAGGAGGCTTCCAGGCCTCTTGGAAGGAGGCTTCTGAGCCTCTTGGAAGGAGGCTTCCAGGCCTCTTGGAAGGAGGCTTCCAGGCCTCTTGGAAGGAGGCTTGAGCCTCTTGGAAGGAGGCTTCCTGAGCCTCTTGGAAGGAGGCTTCCTGAGCCTCTTGGAAGGAGGCTTCTGAGCCTCTTGGAAGGAGGCTTCCTGAGCCTCTTGGAAGGAGGCTTCTGAGCCTCTTGGAAGGAGGCTTCCAGGCCTCTTAGAAAGAGGCTTCCTGAGACCTCTTAGAAAGAGGCTTCTGAGCCTCTTGGAAGGAGGCTTCTGAGCCTCTTGGAAGGAGGCTTCTGAGCCTCTTGGAAGGAGGCTCTCGAGCCTCTTGGAAGGAGGCTTCCGAGCCTCTTGGAAGGAGGCCTGAGCCTCTTGGAAGGAGGCTTCCAGGCCTCTTGGAAGGAGGCTTCTGAGCCTCTTGGAGGAGGCTTCTGAGCCTCTTGGAAGGAGGCTTCCTGAGCCTCTTGGAAGGAGGCTTCCAGGCCTCTTGGAAGGAGGCTTGAGCCTCTTGGAAGGAGGCTTCCGAGCCTCTTGGAAGGAGGCTTCCTGAGCCTCTTGAAGGAGGCCTGAGCCTCTTGGAAGGAGGCTTCCTGAGCCTCTTGGAAGGAGGCTTCCAGTCTCTTGGAAGGAGGCTTCGAGCCTCTTGGAGGAGGCTTGAGCCTCTTGGAAGGAGGCTTCCGAGCCTCTTGGAAGGAGGCTTCCTGAGCCTCTTGGAAGGAGGCTTCCAGCCTCTTGGAAGGAGGCTTCCGAGCCTCTTGGAAGGAGGCTTCCAGCCTCTTGGAAGGAGGCTTCTGAGCCTCTTGAAAGGAGGCTTCTGAGCCTCTTGGAAGGAGGCTTCCGAACCTCTTGGAAGGAGGCTTCCTGAGCCTCTTGGAAGGAGGCTTCCGAGCCTCTTGGAAGGAGGCTTCTGAGCCTCTTGGAAGGAGGCTTCCTGAGCCTCTTGGAAGGAGGCTTCCGAGCCTCTTGGAAGGAGGTTTCTGAGCTTTTTGAAAGGAAGTTTCCGAGCCTCTTGGAAGGAGGCTTCCGAGCCTCTTGGAAGGAGGCTTCCGAGCCTCTTGGAAGGAGGCTTCCGAGCCTCTTGGAAGGAGGCTTCCGAGCCTCTTGGAAGGAGGCTTCCGAGCCTCTTAGAAGGAGGCTTCCGAGCCTTTTACACTGTGTCACCCCTTCATGTGGTGGTTGGGATGGCAGGATTCAGAAATCTTTTCTTTACTAATCGCCATGCACATTATGCACAAAATACTGTTTAAGAATAAAAATAATCAAAATACATCCGCCATGACGCATTTTTGTCCGAGGTACCCCCTGGGAGCAGCGAAGGTACCCCCAGGGGTACATGTACCCCAGGTTGAGAACCGCTGGTCTAGTGGCTACCGCTTCTGCCTTATAAGCAGGAGGTCGTGGGTTCAATTCCAGGTTCGTCCCTTCCCTACTTTGTATTTCTATCTTAGTTCTTTCTGTGTTTCACGTTATACCAAAACGATTCCTACTGTTATAACCTTCCACACAATCCCACCTATGGCACCTATGAGAGGTCGTAGAGTTCTCTGCATCTTTCTTAAGTAGGTGTCCAACAAACCATCCTTCCCCTTCCTCAGCATTCGCAAGGACGTGGCCAGGACAGATCTCGACTATTGGAGAGTACATTGCTTCCATCTAAGAGTTAGTGATTAGTCCCAAATCAATATCTGTGGTAACGGATGGAAGTGATGCTACTCTCATGCAATAGTCTTGGCTTGTACCACCTACGAATTTGTGCGAACTGCTAAATGCTAATGCTAATGCTAAAGGAAGAAGTTAACGGTGGTCATCGCTGTTGAACCACCGACGTTAGATGAAATTAAGAATACCCGGAAAAGCAGTAAAGTTACTGGAAAGAACGGCAACGTTATAAGAATTTGAAATATGACACATTTTGATGTTCTAAATTCAATTACATTCTTAGAAAAAAAGTTTTTGTTGTTTGTCAGAACTAAACACAGAACTGATTTAGCAACCAAATAATGAATCAGATTACCTGCTGTAAAGATTAGGTCAAGTTTCTGAAAGGGCTCCAAATATGATAGCTCCTTATAATGAGCTACAATCACTAAATTGACAACTCACCTCGCTTTAGATAGGGGAACAGACGGCTTTGGCAGGTTTTGTTCTATTATTGGCAGGGGGTTTTTGTCGACCGAATTTTATGAAATTTGGTCACAATATTCTTTGATATACAAAGAATGTTTGGGCCAAATTTGAGCATAATCAGTCATAAAAAAACCCCTGCCAATAATAGAACAAAACCTGAAAAAGCCGTCATTACCCCTATATCAAAACACTACTTTATGCAGCTCATGATCAAAATATTATAATTATCAAAATCGAAAAGTAAATAAATCATCCCATTTGTTTGGCCTAACTTTGGCCTTCTTGCCATCAAAATGAACAACCTCCTTCAACCATGAAACCTGTTTGCAAATCTGTGATGTGTTGGCGAAAATAAATTTAGAAACAGACTTCCAAAACTGCCACCTTCAATCGGTAATTATTCGTTGGTCCATCCTTCATCGAAGCATACACTCCGAATATCATTGGCCGTGACTCCCACACCACTGAACGTTGCCACAGCAGGCTGTCTTACTGACTGACTGACTGGAAGTTGGAAGTTCTGCCAGCTGCCAACTCATTCGACGAATGTAGGCCAATGATCAACCACTGACTGTACCTACTGAACACAGCGAGATGTGTCGCCCGCTCAGCGCGACCGACTCTTGCCTCGCACAGCATCAGGTTTTGCTGGAAGATGCCCAATTGCGATGACGCAATACAGGCGTCGGTTCGGTCCCGGTTCTTGATCCAGCAGCGCGCGCGACGCGGTTGTTGTCGTCGCCGCCGGTGGAAATGGGCGAGGACGTGTTTATATTTATTCATCAGTCACATTCAGGTTACAGAGCATAGTGGCCGACAGCTTAATATATTTTATAGTAACATAACCTCATTTTATATGTCTTTATGAATATGAATTTTGGCCAGTTATGCACCCATGATCGAGGAACGTCGTATTTTAGACGCCTGCAGATCGCATTCAGAGTTTAACACCCCGCAGATTTTACAAACGATCCTTAATAGATTACTAACGAAATTGTGAGAAATGCGGGTCCATCCGGTACAAAAACGGGAAATGATCAACCAGGAGGACCGAACGACCTCCGGAAGTTCCTCCAGGAATTCCTCCGGAAGTTCCTCCAGGAATTCCTCCGGAAGTTCCTCCAGGAATTCCTCCGGAAGTTCCTCCAGGAATTCCTCCGGAAGTTCCTCCAGGAATTCCTCCGAAAGTTCCTCCAGGAATTCCTCCGGAAGTTCCTCCAGGAATTCCTCCGGAAGTTCCTCCAGGAATTCCTCCGGAAGTTCCTCCAGGAATTCCTCCGGAAGTTCCTCCAGGAATTCCTCCGGAAGTTCCTCCAGGAATTCCTCCGGAAGTTCCTCCAGGAATTCCTCCGGAAGTTCCTCCAGGAATTCCTCCGGAAGTTCCTCCAGGAATTCCTCCGGAAGTTCCTCCAGGAATTCCTCCGGAAGTTCCTCCAGGAATTCCTCCGGAAGTTCCTCCAGGAATTCCTCCGGAAGTTCCTCCAGGAATTCCTCCGGAAGTTCCTCCAGGAATTCTTCCGGAAGTTCCTCCAGGAATTCTTCCGGAAGTTCCTCCAGGAATTCCTCCGGAAGTTCCTCCAGGAATTCCTCCGGAAGTTCCTCCAGGAATTCCTCCGGAAGTTCCTCCAGGAATTCCTCCGGAAGTTCCTCCAGGAATTCCTCCGGTCTCTCCTCCCGGAGTACCACCGGAAGTTCCTCCAGGAATTCCTCCGGAAGTTCCTCCAGGAATTCCTCCGGAAGTTCCTCCAGGAATTCCTCCGGAAGTTCCTCCAGGAATTCCTCCGGAAGTTCCTCCAGGAATTCCTCCGGAAGTTCCTCCAGGAATTCTTCCGGAAGTTCCTCCAGGAATTCTTCCGGAAGTTCCTCCAGGAATTCCTCCGGAAGTTCCTCCAGGAATTCCTCCGGAAGTTCCTCCAGGAATTCTTCCTGAAGTTCCTCCAGGAATTCTTCCTGAAGTTCCTCCAGGAATTCCTCCGGAAGTTCCTCCAGGAATTCCTCCGGAAGTTCCTCCAGGAATTCCTCCGGAAGTTCCTCCAGGAATTCCTCCGGAAGTTCCTCCAGGAATTCCTCCGGAAGTTCCTCCAGGAATTCCTCCGGAAGTTCCTCCAGGTATTCCCCCGGAAGTTCCTCCAGGAATTCCTCCGGAAGTTCCTCCAGGAATTCCTCCGGAAGTTCCTCCAGGAATTCCTCCGGAAGTTCCTCCAGGAATTCCTCCGGAAGTTCCTCCAGGAATTCCTCCGGAAGTTCCTCCAGGAATTCCTCCGGAAGTTCCTCCAGGAATTCCTCCGGAAGTTCCTCCAGGAATTCCTCCGGAAGTTCCTCCAGGAATTCCTCCGGAAGTTCCTCCAGGAATTCCTCCGGAAGTTCCTCCAGGAATTCCTCCGAAAGTTCCTCCAGGAATTCCTCCGGAAGTTCCTCCAGGAATTCCTCCGGAAGTTCCTCCAGGAATTCCTCCGGAAGTTCCTCCAGGAATTCCTCCGCCTTTTCCAAAAGAGATTCTTTGCACTTTCTAGCTGTAAATCAGCTCCAAAACAGTTGCGAATCAGTCCTTTATCATAATGATATGGAAATGCTAATATCATCTTCCAAACTTGGACGTACATGATCATGATAGCATTAGAGGCGAAAGTATAGAATTGATAGTTCCGTTAGGATACGGCAGGCATGAAGAATGTTTTTATAGAAGTCGATTTGAAAGCGAGCGGAGGGCAATATTTGTGATGGCACATATCGCACGACCTTCCTTCTGCCAAGCTCCCGTATGAAGGGGGAGGGAAGAATATCAGTGTGGAAGCTGATATATCTCCACTTTATCATAATTAATAAGAACTTGCGGAAAACGTCTCTCACGATAAGCTACGTATAGTGAGTGTATGCTGAGAGGATAAGTGTAAGAGTTTTTCATTTTGCTTTGGATTCAATCCCTGATAAAAAGCATGATCAGTTTCAATGAAATTACTGAGGTGATGTACAAGGATGCTGACTAAATTTTGTCAACCAAAATTGTTACATTATAAAGCTTAGAAATAAGTCTATATCATAATCAATGGTTCTTAAAACTTTGTGGTGAAAATTGAAACTGCTTCTAAACTATTAGAACCAACCAAACTTTTATAATATGCGTCAGATATTTCTTGGAAGGCCCCCACATGCCAAAACCAGAGTGTTAAGTTAGCTCAAATTCTACCCTAATAAAAAGAAACTTTCCAGACTCTAACCGAAGATCCGTCACTACGCTTCAATACACCAAACCGGTCGGTGTGATTTGATGTGATGATTCAAATGGTAGGCAGTCCGTACGTAGGTTCATTTGTGATGAGGACAACGACGAAGACGCTGGTGGTCACACGTCGTATCACCCACATCATCACCATCATCAACATCATCGCCGTAAACAACCGTAAGGAAGGAAGGATGATGGTTTTAGTTAGTCACCCTACCGCTCGCTCCACGTTTGCGTTTGGTGCGGTTCGAGTGCGATTCTGTGCACTGCCTATGTGGGACCGGGCCTAGATTTTCGGAACCCAAGAGCAAACGAGATTTATGGCTCCGATTCCTGGAATAAATTCGACACGCGGTTTTGCTCCGGACACTTTGAATGATTTATTTATTGGAGCGCTGGCAACGGCGGAGAAACGGAGGTAATCCACACGGTGGATTTTGATGCGATATTTGACAGGGCGAAAACGTGAAGTAATGCAACGTGAGGGTGAACCTCGCAACTCAAGCCGTTTGTATACTCACGCGTGATCCCATGGATTGACAGAGCGGCAATTACCTGTAATGAGAAAATGACGTGCCATTAGATGACAGATTCAGTTCTGAAGATAGGATAAAGTAGGATTAAACGCTCTCGTGCTTTCACATTCACGCCTAAAACCCTGAAGCTTTTCTTAGCTATTCCAATAGATATGAAGACATCGCCGTTGGGCAATCTTCATTCTTTATCGCTTTCGTCGATGCTTTAACAACGTCCTTGGGTCGTTCCATAATTCACAACACGCACACCGTTGATAACCGGTATCCGACTAAGCATGGGGCGAGCACCAAATAAAGAAGGGAGTCAACCTGAGATGCTGAGTGCAGATTGGGATTGGCACTGGTTTGATGCCGTTATCATCGGAGTTGTTTTGTTCGGTTCTGCGTTCAGCCGAGTGTGAGCCCCATCAAAAAAGGCGACGACAACAACAACGCCATTATTGGTTTCTCCCCGCTGCTGCTGCCATACACGGCACACGGCAGATATCGTTAACGGGTCTCTCGGTGTCCCTTTAAACCAACAACGGTGACAAAAGACGGCTCACGTCACCGAGAGGACCGTTCCACGCCTATGGCATCAGGATGATGCGCGATACCATCAAGTCTGTCTTGTTTGGTAAAGGTATTTTGTTTGGCTTCATTTTTTATTTCTTCGGTTCAGCAAGCGACTTGAAAAAGGGCATACGGAAGGTGCTTGGTTGGAAGGCAGTCTTCTGAAGCAATAAAAAAGGTTTGAAGTCAGCTTTGGTTGATTTCTCGCATGCATACATCCAAAGAAATTGGAAATAATATTGAAAGAAAATTCAAAAGATTTTTTCAAATATTCAATACAAATCAAAAGAATTTCTCGAGTAAATTAAGAAAAAAATAATCCTCGAAAAAATACGAGGAAATTTAAAACAAATTTTCCAACGAATTTCAAAAAGTCCCAATAAACTTTCTTTGGAAATTTCCAAGTATTTCGTAATCAAAATTTTAAGAAAAACATTCCTATTAAATTCGTGTGCATTTTTCGAAAAAAAAATCAATATCAGTTGAGACATTCTAGAAATGGAAATGATAAAAATTTAGATTCAGAAAAAAAAAGCCTGCTGAAAGCTTCAGAAAAACTGTGGGTTTAAAAGAGCTTCCAGAATGATTTACCTCGCGGTATATAATAGGTAACTAGTCGACCCGGCAGACATTGTCCAGCTTGGTAGGCGAAAATGCGCGTTGTGAACCGCCCAAGCAAAATTTACATACGAATCTTTATTTAATTTTTCACGATTTACTCAACTTTAATCGTGATTTTCGTAGAAAGAAATATCATATAAACCCGTCGGAAACAAAAATGAACATATCTGCAGAAGGAATGAAGAAAATCCATCCAGCCGTTTTCGAGTTAAAGCTATGTCCATTTAGAGTCCGGAATAATAAAATCATCTGTATCTCGGTAACGGATTGACACACAAATAAGGTTAATACATCAAAACAAGGGTAATTCACTGTACTTTAAGGAAAAATTATTGATACAAATAATTTCCTCTTGTTTCTAATGAAAATTCGCACCTTCTTCTTTATTCCTCTCATCAAAAGTTGCATACCTCCGGAGTCAACTTCCTTGGCACATTTGTTCCACATTTTGGTCATCTGAGTCGCGTCCCGAGCTGTTTTTCCACTTTTCAAACTTTTCTTAAGCTTCCGCTTCACTACTGCCCAAAATGTCTCGATGGGCCGGAGCTGTGGGCAGTTGCGTGGATTTATGTTTTTATCGATGAAATCTTCGTTATTATCGCGGTACCACTGGATGACTTCCCGGCTGTAGTTGCAACTCGCCAAATCTGGCCAAAACTTCACGGGACCTTTATGGGCTTTATGGAAGGTCGACCGCGGTTTTTGAGACATTCCTTCTTGTACAGCTTCGAGTCCATCGTCTTATTTGTCACAAACACTTAGGTCTATGCCCCACAGTTACATATCCCTTTCCAAAATCATCCGTTTTTTTTGCAAGTTTGTCCAAAAAACAAACTTAAACTTCGCAGGAACTACTCCTGGTGCCGTCACCATGTAGAATTTTTGGCTAGGAAGCTGTCCGAAATCCATTTTGACGTAGGTTCCATCGTCGATGACAGGATTATCAACGTGGGTGTGCAGACTTTTTTCTTTCCTTTCGGCTTCCATCTGGAATAATTTTTGACACTCTGCACGAAAATTCGTGAAATTTACACCACAGCAAGTGGGCGCCTAGGTAGACAAACCGCTGTAAAAGAATTCTTGCAGCTGTCACTTTCCGTGCCACTGCAATACAATAAATGATTCCGGATTCTAAATGGACATGACTTTATGCGGATACGAACACAGACCATTTCATTTTTATTATATAGAAGATAGAAGAAGATAGGATATATTGTTTCTTAATAGTTGCATAAATTGTAACAGCAACGTGGATAGAATACGTCAATATAGTTCTCTAATGTAACAATACTTGCAATTGTTTTTGGAACATTTCAGTACATAAGTTTTAATCATTGACAACTTTTGAAAACTTTGTTCAAATTGCATATTAGCAATATAACAATATTTACCCCATTGCGTCAAATATGCCTTGGTTTTCTTTATATTTCATTGTTGAACGGTAAAGCTGTCATAATTTAGAAATTCAATAGCGTATTGTTTTAATATAAAAATCCAATTAATAATTTGAACAGGTTTCTTCGGATATTTTAACAATATATTTACGATACACTCTATATTGTTTTATAAAAAAGTGCATGAAAAAAAAATCAGATTTTGTATATGGGAACTGTTCCTATCTCAATCTCACTGTACATTTATCCATCTCATCGCTAAACAAAGAAATACGACACCAAATGCGTTGCTTCTTTTTCTCAACATGCGTGCTCACTGCTGAAAAAAATCACAAAAATAATAAACAAACCAAATTCTCTTCCATTTCTCTGTTTTTGATGGGATGGAAATAGGAGCTATGAGATGAAGTGGCGAACCGCTCCCCTAGTTACGATACTTAACAACCCGTACATTCTAATGCGGAAACTTAATTTACTATTTAATGAATGGTGATGTATTTCTATTATTTCATCTACAACATAATTAATCTACAATTAATCTACAATAAATTGTATTGTTTTTCTATAATATTTTTTTATCCGGGGTGTGTCGTCTGTCTCTTTCCGTCCCTCGATAAATTAAGATTGTGCTAGTGTAACACCGAAAAACACTCATATAAAAAATACGAATTTATATAGTGATTTGTTGCCAATTTAAGTTCCCCCTTAACTCTTTCGGGACGTATATGTCCAGCGTTTTAGATTGGCTGTGAAAATTCACAGAAGAGAGCTTGGTCCTCACTTTCTTTAGCAAAAATGTTCATCAGGATGTTGACTAAACAGGAAAAATATTGGAGGTCGAGTTTGACTATACTTCTAAGACCCAGAAGTTTTGGGGAGATTTTGCTTCCGAGACCATGTAGGTGAATCTGAAATTTTTGGATCCTTGTATTGGACCACATTGTTTGACAAATCTGGACCACATTGTTTGTTCAAGAATTCAGTGAAATTATAGCAACTCGTTGGAACTGCTGGGATGTTTAATGATGCACGGATTTTAAATTGGTTGATTGGGTAGATCGCATGTTCGGAGCTCCAGGACGTTTTGGATAACCAAACAGACCTGTAGTAGCTTGTAAAAGTAATGAGGCCTGCTAGGATGTTCAGCGATGCACAGATATATCGTTCAGGACTTGGTAGATCGGCTGGATCACATGTCATGAGCACCTGGACGTTTTTGAGAACCTGTAGTAGCTTGTAGAAGTAATGAGTGAACTCCTATCTGCTCAACGGACCTGCTGGGATGTTCAAGGATGTACGAATGCATGATCAGGGCTTTATTGATCGGGTAGATCGCATGTTCAGAACTCCAAGACGTTTTGAAGATCGTCAAATAGTTTACGTTGATTCAAATCTCAATCAATTTATGTCTTATGATCATATAGATATTTTTAGACAGATATCTTAGCTTAGGATATTTTGATTCTAGACATATTTCTTTATGCATTCGAGGATATGTACTCCATACCAGTTTGGACGGCCTAGAACAGCCGAAAAAATATTTCAACGCTTTGTATCTATACTAGTTTTGGCAGGATTCACTTAAAAACCCGAATTTGTACGTTAAATCTCCGCAAAAAGAGGTCGTCCTGAAAGGGTTAACCCGTATCAGCCGAGTGAAGGATAAAATACGAATTGCTGACATTTCGTCATTTTTGTCGTATTGGTCTGGTCGTACTGTTCTGCTCGTCTTCTTCTTCACCTTATTGGCATTACATCCCCAATGGGGCATTGCCGCCTTGCAACTTGTGTTCATTAAGCACTTCCACAGTTAACTCAGGAAAAGTTCCAACTCGAACACGGCTAAGGGAGTTCTGCTCGTACAGATTCCAGAATTCAGAATACATGATGTGGTCCTCCTATCTGGAGATATTCGCACTGGCGGTCTAAAGCTGGGGCACGATGGGGCACGTGACCCACCAAATCAAAAAGTTTACTGAAATTTAATTATATCTGATAAAAAAAATATTTTTAGCTTTTAGTCGAACGTCTTCACTTGTCATATGTCGAGTTTGTAGTATCCCATTTCCAGATTTAAATGGGGTAGTACAAACTCGTCTTAAATCGAGGTGGTAGAAGAATTTGTTTACTTGGGCTGATGACTGCCGAAAATGATACCACCAGAGAAATCGGAGACGCATAGTGGCTGAAAATCGTACGTACTTTGGATCGAATAGAGTTCGCCGCCGTACCAAACTGACAATTTACAAAACGCTCATTAGACCGGTAGTCCTCTACGGACTCGAGACCTGGAATATGCTCGTGAAGGACTAACGCGTACTTGAAGTTTTCGAGATGAAAGTGCTGCGTACCATCTACAGTGAGGTGCAGATGGCGGACGGTACTTGGAGGAGGCGAATGAACCACGAGTTGCATCAGCTGCTGGGAGAACCATCCATCGTTCACACCGCGAAAAACGGACGACTGCGGTGAGCCGGGCACGTAGCCAGAATATCGGACAGTAACCCGGTGAAAATAGTTCTGGACAACGATCCGACGGACACAAAAAGGAGAGGTGCGCAACGGGCAATGTGGTTCGTTCAGGTGGAAGATGCGTGGTTGATGACGTATATAGCCATGGACCGAGCCGAATAGAGAAGACTCTTGTATACCGCACAGGCCACTTCGGCGGCAGCCCTCACTTTGCACCGTTCAATGTGGAAAAACGATCCATAAAAGAATGAAAAACGATCCATAAATAACATCTGAATGTTCCATAAAACGCTACCATAAATCCATAAAATAGTTCGAGAGATTCCATAAAGAATATTTTTATGATCCATAAAACTTTGAAAAATGATCCATAAAAACTATAAATTGATCCATAAAATTTCAAATTTGCGCAATTTATATCCTGATGATGATCCATAATTTCAACCATATGATCCATAATTTTGGTCATATGATCCATAATTTTTATAATGTGATCCATAATGCTTGGAAAGAAGGCCAATGAAACTATATTAATTGATCCACACATTTTATAAAATCTATTAATCATTTATCAAAATGTATGGATCATATCACCAAAACTATGGATCATTTGAACAAAGTTATGGATCAAATGGCCAGAATTATGGATCATATGACTAAAATTATGGATCATATTACTGAAATTATGGATCATCATCACGATAAAAAAATTTGAAGTTTTATGGATCAAAATATAGTTTTTATGGATCATTTTTCAAAGTTTTATGGATCATTTGTCATATTTTCATGGGAAAATAGCAAGAATTGTATTGTTTTTCTTGACCATGTTAATGGAACATATTTCCCAATTAATTGCTAAATTTTAGCTTAGTTATGGATCGAAAAATTATTCTTTATGGAATCTCATTAACTATTTTATGGATTTATGGTAGCATTTTAAGGAACATTCAGATGTTATTTATGGATCGTTTTCCAGTTTTTATGGATCCGTCTTTATCGTTTATATGCAAAAGTATGTTTTGCCCACTTCGGCCTTAGTCTGAATAAATAATAATAATAATAATAACAAACTCGTCTTATGGCAGGTAATTATATTTGCCGAATTTTTGTTCATTGAATTTTGATTAGTTCTTGAAAAACTTACGAATGATTTCTTGGAATTGTTTTCGAAAGAATTTTCGAGAAAATCTAGGAATTTCTTCAGAAATTCAAATAGATATTTCTCTGGTAATTTTATAGGAAATTCCGTCGTGAATTTCTGCAAAAATTCCTTCGGAAATACCTTCAACAATATAATCTATCCAAAAATCTTTCAGGATTTGAAAATTTCTTCGACAATTCATTTTGAATTTTCTCCAGGAATTTCTTCTGAAAATCCTTTAGAAGTTCTTTCCACTTCAGGAACTTCCTCCGCAGATAATTTAGAATATTACGCCTTTATTTTTTTCGCATTCCTTCGGAAAATCCTCTTGAAAGGCCTTCGTAAATTCAAACAGAAATTTCTTCGGAACTTTCTTGAACACCATATGAAATTTCTGCTGGAAGTATCCCGGATATTTTGTTGGAATCCTAATCCTAATTCAATAGGAAATCCTAAAGGAATCGGTTTCCAACGGGAATATCAAAAATATTTCCAGATGAAATTTTCGAAGGAGTGCTTTTACATAATTTCCGAAGGAGTCCAAAAAGAATTTATGAAGAAATTCCTAAGTGAAATTTCAAAGGAATTCCAAGAATTACTAGAGTTTCGGAAAGGATTTTTTGATGAATTACGGGAAGCATTTGTTTGAGAGTATTTTTCAATAATTGTGGGGCCCTCCTTAGCCTTGCGATAAGACGCGCGGCTACAAAGCAAGATCATGCGGAGGATGCCTGGGTTCGATTCCCGGTGCCGGTATAGGCAATTTTCGCTTTGGAAATTGTCTCGACATCCCTGGGCATAAAGGCATCATCGTGTTAGCCTCATGAGCTCAAAAACCTCGCAGTCAATAACTGTGGAAGCCCCAGTGGGGGATGCAATGCCAATAAGAAGAATTGTCGATACTCATAAAAAAAATCTGATTAAAAAATTTCGAAAGGTGTTCCTGCAACAATTTCCGTAGATATTCTTAAAACAATTTCTGAATGTTTTACCGTAGGAATTAAAAAAATCTTGAGACTCTTATTAAAGTATTCCATAAGGATTTTTTGAAGGAATCTCTAAATGAATTTTCGAAGAAATTCCTAGCAGAATTTGTGAAGGAATTCTTGAAGGAATTCCTATAAGAAATTCCAAGGATTTTCTGAAGGAATTTTCAAGGAAATTTAGATAGGTATATAATAAATTGAAAAAATAAATTGTAATTCTGAAAACAAATTGTAAGATTCCTTTGTAAATTCCTCGTAAAATCAAAGAAGGAATTAAAAGAAATATCGAAGGTCATTCAAAAATTCTTTTACGTATTGTTTTACGAATTTCTTCAGAAATTCTTTTGGAAAATCGTTCGTTAGTTCCTTCAGGAATACCTACGCTTATTGGTTTAGGAATACTTTCGGAAATTGTTTTAGTCCTTCCGATATTTCTTTGGGAATTCCTTTAGAAATTCCTTCAGGAGTTTATTCAGAAATTGATTTAGCAATTTCTTTGGAATATATTTTAGGAAATCTGCTAGTCTTCTTCTTTTTCTTCAATGGCTCTACATTCAAACTGGAGCTAGGCCTACTTTTCAACTTAATATTCTATCAGCATTTCATCAAGCTTTCTATGCCCGCCATTGTATGAGTATGTATCTTGTGTGGCAAGTACAATGGATACACTATGCCCAGGGTGTCGAGAAAGTTTCCAATCCGAAAACATCCTGGACCGGACCGAGAATCGAACTCGCCATCTCCGGATTGGAAATCCTACGCCTTTGCTCGCAAGGCTATTGGAGATTCTGCTAGTACCTCTCATTAAATCTCTTTGGAAACTCTAGGAAGAAATTCTTAGAATACCTTAGAATACCCTTAGGAATTCCATAAGATCTCCAGGAATTCTTTCGATAATTCTTATAGGAATTTTCCCAGTCATTGCTCCTGTTTTTCTTTAGCAAATCTTCTAGGAAGATCTTCAGAGATTCATTTTGAAATTCCTTTAAGCATTCTTTCGGGAATCTCTTAAAAAGTCCTTCAGAAATTCTGTTAAGGAATCCTTGGGAAATTTCATTTAAAAGTTCTTTTAGGAATTGCTTAGAGAATTCTTTCGAAATTCCGTTATAAACTCCTACGAAAATTCTATTTAATTTTTCAATCATCTTTCAGAAGAATTCTTTCAACAAATTTTTCAAAATAATTCCTGCAGTAAATTTGAAAGGAATATTACATTCTTTTACTGGAGTAAATTCTGGAGAATGCCTTTCGGGAGGTTCTACGGAAGAATCCCTGGAGGAATATTCAAATAAAATACTGTGGGAGTTTTGTGAAGGAGTACTCGAAAGAATTTCTGGAAGATTTTCTAGAGAAATTTTGGAAGAAATTCCGGCAGAAGTTCTCAAATGTATTTCAGTAGGTATTTCACAATGTATGCTTGAGAACTGTGCGCCGATTAAAAAAAATACCGGAGGCGGCGTGATAGATCATTTTCAGTCGGCGACGGTGGCGTGGCGGCGTCATGCCGTTGGAGATCGGCGGCGGCGTGAATCTGCATGAACTGATTTCAAACGTCAAAAATTCGCCAGTTTCTTTGGAAGTTCCTCAACGAGTTCGTTGAGAAGGTCATCAAAAAATTGATTTGGAAGTTCCACCAGTAATTCCTCCGAAATTTCCACCAAGAATTCCTCCAGAAGTTCCTCCAAATATTCGTCCGGAAGTTCCTCCAGGAATTCACCGGAAGTCAATCCAAAAAAATCTTCAAAAAGTTCCTCTCCTTCGGAAGTTCCTCCAGGAATTGCTTCGGAAGTTCCTCCAGGAGTTCCTCGGGAAGTTTCTCCATGGAAGAATTCTCGGTCTCTAGTAGCAACGAGAGTCGAACTAACAATCCTTCCATTCCTATATGACCGTAAGGACGTGGCCGGTGCCATTATTGACTTTAAATATTTGAGCTCCCGAAACGTGTACATTGAGAATGGGTAGCTAATCCCAAGCCCCATTCATTGTGTTCTCTGTACAATTTCGCAAGTTCAGTCAATCACGGAGTAGCAACTACGAATTGTGCGGTCATAATGCTCATGCTCATGTTCATGCTCGGAAGTGGAAGAAATCCTGTTCCTCCGAAAGCTCCTCCAAGAATTTCTCCGGAAGTTTCTCCAGGAATTCCTTCGAAAGTTTTTCCAGGAATTCCTCCGGAAGTTTCTACAAGAAATTCTTCCGGAAGTTCTTCCAGGAAGTTTCTCCAGGAAGTTCCTAGAGGAAGTTCGTCCAGGAATTCCTCCGGAAGTTCCTCCAGGAATTCCTTCGGAAGTTCCTCCGGAAGTTCCTCCAGCATTTTCTCCGGAAGTTCCTCCAGGCATTCCTTCGGAAGTTCTTCCAGTAATTCTTCCAGAAGTTGCTCCAGGAATTCTTCAGGAAGTTCCTCCAGGAGTTTCTCCAGGAATTCCTCCGGAAGTTCCTCTGGAAGTTCATCCAGCATTTCTTCCGGATGTTCATCCAGAAATTCCTCCGGAAGTTTCTCCAGAAATCCTTCCGGAAGTTCTCTAGGAATTTCTCCAGAAGTTTCTTCGGGAATTCCTTCGAAAGTTTTTTCAGGAAATCTTCCGGATGTTCCTTCAGGAATTCCAGGTTCCTTGAAAAAATCTTCCAGTAATTGCTCCAGAAGGTCCTCGAGGAATTCCTCCAGAAATTCTTCCAGGAGTGCCTCCGACAGTTTCTTCAATAATTCTTCCCTGAATTTCTACAAAAGTTCAATCAAAATTTCTCCAGGAATTCCTCATAAAGTTTCTTTAAGAATTTCTTTGGAATTTTTCTACCGGAATCCCTTCGGAGGTTCCTAAGGTAGTTCGTCCGAAGCCCCTCAGAAACTTTCACAAGAACTCCTCTAGGGACATCTGAAGGAATTCCTTTGGAAATTTTTGCACAAATCGGAAAATAATCCAGATATTTTTTCGTAATTCGATACCCGCAGGAAATAATTCGATTAGTCATCCAGAAGATCTTTCATGCATACTTTCAAAAATTCCTACAGGAATTCCATCGTGAATAACTCTAAGTAATCCATCTGTAATTCTTCCAGTTACTCATTACTTAATTCCTGAAAGAATTTCTTCAAATAAATCTAGAAACACCTTTTTTGAAAAACTTCCGGAATTTCCTTAAGGATATCCTATAGCAATCCGCTGGAATTACTTTCAGGAATTACCAAACAAACTAGAGGAAATTTCAAAGGAACTTAATTTTCTTGAATTTCTCTGAAAGTTCCTTCAAAAATTCCTTACTAATTTTTGCCAGGAATTCTTTCGGCAACTTCTCAGAAAATTAATTTGAAGATAGATACAGAGATTATTTTGAAACGCTTTAGTATATTCTTTCGAAAATTTAAAGAAGGAATTCTAGGAATTCCTTCAGGTTTTCCCTAAAGAATTCCTTTAAAAAATCCTTACAATTCCTTACGAGATCCCTCTAGGAATATGGAAGAATTCTTGGAAATCCTTATGAATTCCTTCAAATCTTCATCCAAGAATTCCTTCGGACACTCCTCCGTATTCCTTGAGACCTTCGGGTATTCCTTCTAGATTTTTTCGGAAATTGCTCCAGAAATTCTTTAAGGAATCATTTGGAGGAAGTAATTTCTGGATTTATCTGCGAAAGAAGCCACAAGAGGAAAATTTGACTTGTAGAAGGAATTCTTGCCGGAGAAATTTCCGAGAGAATAGTGTTTCCAATAGTATTCGAAGGAAAACCTGAAATAATTTTTCGAAATAGTTTCTATAAGAGTTTCGGAAAGTACCCTTGATTTTTTTTGGAAAAATTTTGGTGGTGTTTCCTGAGGAAATATTTACGAAAAATGGCAGTAGTTTATTCCCCAACAATTCTTGAGAATATCCTAAGAATTCAGGTCAGTAGTAAACCCCGGTTTTGACTCTGAAATTGCTTGCTAGGAAAACGCAATTACAATCTATACATTATCACACAAGAATTGCTAGTTTTTGGAAAAATATTTCCAAAAAATTCTAGTGACCTTTCCAAATGTAAACTACTAAATGCAATTAAAATTTCGTTACTTTAAACTGCCTTACATTTTTTAAATTAATTTATCACTTAACTGATTAACGCCTTCAATTATAGTTCTTACTACTGACGCCAAATTATAAATGAACCAATTACGCCAAAAATGTTAAAACCCACTTTACCGGAACGCCAGTGGTTAATCCTATGGGTCATCTGATCAGATGCAGTAAATTTGATCACAACTTCCTTTTCTGGCGACTTCCTTTTTCATCTCCAATCCGAAAATTGCCTAGACCTACACCGAGAAAGGCACCCAGCCACCCTCAACATGGTCTTGCTTTGTAACCGCGCGTCTTACCGCACGGCTAAGGAGGGCCCCAGTAATAGGGATTATATTCACGGTGCTCCCCTGAGCGTTATTAACAAAAAAAAATTCTCCATCAAAACTAATACCCGGAGCTGAATTCTGGGGCTATACTGCATCTCTGGACGAAATTTGAAAAAAATCGTAGGGCCCGTTTTGGAGTTACGCCCTTTTTAAGACGTAACTGATATATTTCGAAGAAATTCACAGGATTCTGTTTCAACACGATCTAAATTTTCTAAGTTGTATCCCCATCTAAAATGATTATCGTATATAAATAATCATCTGACTTTTTTCTGGATTATTAGTGGTTTCAGGAACATGTTGCATGGATTTTGGTCATAAATTAAAGCCACACGATCAAAAATTCGACCGAAACAAAATCGTGTGAAAAACAGAATTCTGTGTATAACATCTCATCAAATACATATTTCTCAAATTCCAAGGCTTCTTCAGCGATAAAAAAAGATTTATTTTTGTTATAGCCATTAGAATTCTATACAAAATTGTTGACTATGACGATAAGTATTATGAGATTTGTCTAAGAACATTTAAAAATAAGATTAGCTTCATCTTAAGTCTACATTCAATTCTAGCCAACTACGTATGATTAACCCTTTTGATTTATTTTTAAATTAAATGGACAATTTTAAATGCACACATATCTTCTTTTCGCAATAAATTTCAGCTCGCAAGAGATGGGTTTTATACAACTTTGGCGTATATGTCGATATATACTCTTTGTGCCATCCCTGCCAATGGCCGAATGTATTAAAAAATGCTTTTATATGAAACTTTGGGATATGATATTTGGAGGTTTTCGGAAGATCCTTACTTTCCCAGGAGACAATGAACTTATCAATTGCGACATAGAATCCAGGTGAAGGTTCATATAAGGAGTTGCAAACATTTTGAAAATGCTTCAAAACCTTTACATAAAAACCACAGATGTCATTCACATAGGGTAATTGTACCACTATCAATAACATGCTTCGATAACGCCAACAATTTTAGATTTAGAGAAATGACATATTAGAAAAAAGTTTTAGGGCTACTTGTTTATATAAAAAAACAATTGTACATAACATGTGACAAAAGTTATTCTATATGAAAGTTATTCATTTCAACTTGATACGTGTCATTTCCAATGCCCTCGTGCATGCTTACTGCTGAAAAAAATATAACAAATATGAGAGCAACGCAATTTGCACTTCAATTCTATGTTTTTGATTGATATTGGTATGGGTATATGCATTCAAGGAGCAGTAACCCATCTGTTCTTTACTAAAGCTTCATCCATACATACGTCAACAAACTTTCTCAAATCCGCATTATTTTACAAAATGTGCGCAGCATCGAGAAGATCGTGGTATGCTCAGTGAAGCCGTTTTTGTGCTTAAGATACCTTTGAGGTATCAGACATAATCCTACACCTTAAACCCATAAATTTGCCCAGTTCGTTTTAACACTGCTTTTATGTAACGTTAACGAACAAAAAGTGTTCACGTGGATTGAAAGAGGAGGACACTCCATCAATATAGAATCACTATCCTTGTCGGGAATTAGATGTATTTTTCGCAGCATGCCCGACTTTTTCAATTTTTATTAGTAGCTGAATATTTACAATACTCCTGGAAACGCCGCTTTCAAGTTTTTCTCGGCTTCGCAATTAGTCATTATTCCTATTATCAGGTTTATAATCTTAAGGTCACCTGCAATAAGGTACTCGAAATGGTTCAATTCGACAAACTGTTCCATATAAATACGGTTCGAATTTTCCAGGTAATAAGTGTGGATACAAAGACAACACTTGTAGCCGATTGTCGCCAGGTTTTGAAATTTTTGTTTGATCTGGAATTATTGAAATCGATACCATTTTCAATAAACACATTTTCGTCAAAAATATGTCTACTGTTTTTAATACATTGAATCAAAGCAGGTACATCATTGTAGTATGCAACTGGTATATCAGCAAACTACACCCGATTCTGTTTTTACACGGCCGTGTAAAAAAAATCCCATACGAAATTTTTGCAAAGTTGCTCCATTTTGCATGATTCGTCGAGAAATCATAAATCTTTTTTTACATGGATTTTGAAATTTTTAACTGAAAACTTTTTTTACGCGGAACGCATCCTCCGTGTAAAAAAGAATCGGGTGTACTTTTATTGCTGACGACTCAATGGAAGTTGATAAATATGCATAAGACGAGATATTATATTGATTTTCTTCGATATCATACAGTTACGTCTTAAAAAGGGCGTAACTCCAAAACGGGCCCTACGATTTTTTTCAAATTTCGTCCAGAGATGCAGTATAGCCCCAGAATTTAGCTCCGGGTATTGGTTTTGATGGAGAATTTTTTTTGTTAATAACGCTCAGGGGAGCACCGTGATATTAGAACCAAAAATGACCAACAACAGGTTTCTTCGAAGTGACCTTTTAGGAACCGGCCGCACAGTAGACAGTTCAAAATTTTCAATCCATGTTAGTGATATCGGTATTAATTTTCGGTAGGCCAATTCGACGAAAAATGACAAAATTGCAGCAATTTGATTTTTTTTCACTCATAAAATGTACCAAAAAAATATTTCATAAAAAATTTCTGAAGACTTTCAAAACAGTTTACCGTGAAAACTACGCAGAAAACTTTCCGAGAAAATTCAAAACTTGACAAGGAAACTCAATAAAATTTTATGAGGAAAATCGGAAGACTGAAGAAACTTATATGAAAAGAAATTTCCGGGGAATTTCTGAAGAACTTGGATTAGATGATTCGAAGGCATTTAATTGGATAACAAAAAAGTTAGAAATTTGGAAGATTTTTCAAATTTGGAAGCACATAAGATCAGAAAAATTACTAGCAGTTTAGGTGAGTTGCCATGATAATGGTGCACTTCCCCACAGTTATACAACGCTGACCAATGTTCCCTGTTAAATTACCTCAGAAAAAATATCATCCAATTGTAGATGTCCTCGCTTGAATACCATCGTTGGTTTTAAAACTTCTATATTAATATATGATGAAGAAAAAAATAAACATTATTGGAATCATATGAAATTGTGAGAGTATAAATTCACTCTAATGTTACTTGGGGTCTCCAGTAGCGCATACTGCTCTACGCCACCAAAATCAGAAAGCATTAGGGGAAAAGACGGCTTTGGCAGGTTTTGTTCTATTATTGTCAGGGGGGTTTTTGTCCACAGAATTTGATGAAAATTGGCCACAATATTTTTTGATATGTAAAGAATGTTTAGGCTAAATTTGAGCATAATCACTCATAAAAAAACCCCCTGCCAATAATAGAACAAAACCTGCCAAAGCCGTCATTCCCCCTATTTTGATTCAAACTGAATTCATATTTAACGAATCATTTTCCTATCTCACTACGTATGAAAGTTATTTGAAATAAGTTTGAACGTATTTAGTTGGGTGCAATCTACAATAAACATTACATCTAATGGAGTTGTTCGTCAAAAATCAGTTGTTGATTTGTAGTTTTTATTAAGCATATGCGGTATTTCGAAAAATTTCGTTTCAGGTGGTTCGAAACGAAATTCCGCGGAATTTCGCGGAATTTGAGCGAGGCGACATCTGATTTCTTGATTTCGTTTCGTTTCGTAAAATTACAAATATTTCGCTAGAAAAAACTAGCTTCTAACGAAATTTAACGGAATTTCGCGGAGTTTCGAAACAAATTTAAGCTTAAACCATACTTTATATTATCAAAAATTTTGGCTGCGCCGCTGAAGGAAATCATAAAGTATAAGTTATACAATATTCCAAACGCTCACTACATAACCCTTTTCTTAGTCGACAAATTCGTATGTAGTTTTCTTCTATAAAACGTCTTCAGTGTTTCCAGGATTTAAATTAAAGTTTTGTGATATTTTTTTACTATTTGCACAATATATATTGGTCATGAGTTGGAAACTCCGAAGCAAGTATACAATAAGGATAACTTTTTGTATCCCAAGAATATTATTTAATTTATGAGCTGCGCATATTAGCAGTTTCTCGGCCAATCATGATTAGCATTGATTAGTTAATCAAGCTAATAAGCTCTTCTTTGACTATTTGCACAACATGTAAGGAACATTGCAGATTTGTGGGCATTTCTAGATCTTTGCATGGAATTTACAAAAAAAATCCAGGACGGGTTGAAAAATCATTAAATTGCTGAAATTTCTTTACTTAAGATTGCTTTCAGCTCATACTGACCATAACAGCTGTTCTCATATGCCAAGGACACACAGACAATAGCTCAGTTTGTCGAGCTGATTGTATATAAGAATATGGGTCTGTGAAATTTAATCTGAAATACTTATCTTTGTGCATTTTAGAAAGGTGCACAGGATTCTTCTAGTGAGCAAATTCATGCTATATATGCAGACGAAGAATAAGAAGGAATACATTTTGGCTGATACGCCCTTTTCAAATGTTAGTCTAGTAATATCAATTCTCAATCTGCGTATACGCCTGGCAGATGTTGGCTCTCTTGCTTTAGGGTCAAGAATAAGTATAATTTGCATTTATTTATTCCTTCTACATCTAGGGGAACTGTTCCGTTTTTAATCTCACTGAACATTTATTCATCTCATAGCGAAACAAAGAAATGCGGCACCAATTGCGTTTGCTAACATGTGTGCTTACTGCTGAAAAAATCACAAAAATGAGAAACTAACCAAATTCCTTTGCATTGCTTTGTTTTTAATCGGATGGAAATATGAGCTATAAGGTGAAGTGCCAAACCGTTCCCCTACTTCGTATAAACTATTATATCTAAACCTGTAAATATTTTAAAGATCATTTTTTTGTTTTCGGATAATAATTCTCTCCCTAGTATAACATCATTAAGCATATTTTCTGTATAATTCTCTATTTATATTTCTTATCTATGTTTGCAAGAAAGATGATCGCATTATAATATAAATAGTTTCTAACAAAATCAATCAGAAAAATACTATTCAGTAAAAAAGATTCCTTTTCACCAATGAGTGTAAATTTTAACTATTGTAAAGAAGCTTATTCCATTACCGGAAGCGAATCTTCTCGTTGACATGAACGTGTTTGTACAGCTATCTACCCAATTAGGAATTGCATTTTTTATTGATTATTATTTATTTGAAAATGGAAGTTTCATAAAATATCATCATATCTTCTGCACGGTTATTATAATAAAATCAAAATGAGGTAGTAATCGTAATTGAATGATTTTTTTCACTTGATCAATTTACTGATTTCTATGATAATTTTCATGCATTTGGCTTTGAGAGATGACGAGCTTACATGTGCTAGATCTGTACTAACCTAATATTTATTTGGATTTATAAGATGCATCATAAAAATACCATTTTTGCAATTCCTGATTATAATACCTGGTTTACAGTTGTCATTTGCGTGATGAAACGGCCTACTTTTCCATACCAATTACATGGGTGCTTTAATGAACATTATGCAACTCAAATGGGTTGCATAAAATCCATTATAGCACTCATTTGGGTGCTTTAATGGAAAACCAGCATTAGAACAATAGCTGGATGACCACATTTAGCTTAATTGGCTTAGGTAAGTGTTTGAATAATGTATTCTCTGTGTCACGTAATAAATTTAATAATTTAATGGGCATGACATCAAATTTTCCAAAGGCAGGTTTATGTAACGCATTACGGTCTGTCGAGCACAGGGCGCGATAATATGGAATCTGTTTGTTTTCTGCAGCAACATGATTTTTTGGCAAGATTGATCATGTGAATTAAATAAAATTGTACCATTTCCGTACAGATTTATCATACTTAAGCCCATTTTTCGTCATTGCAAAAAATAGCGTGTGCAACTCGTTGCAAAACTCGATTTTTTCAGCACTCGTAGTATTTATCCAACTCGGCAAGCCTCGTTTGATAAACGTACAACTCGTGCTGAAAAAATCATCTTTTTGCAACTAGTTGCACAAACTACTATTTTATAAAGTGATATGTATATAAATACGATCGATCCAATAATAAGAAAAAGTTGACAATAAATACAACACATGTAGGGTCCTTAAAACCTCTGGCTTTTTACGAATAATAATGATTGTTAGAGTTAATCAAATTAATTAATTAATTATTATTTTTCTGGTCAATAATATTTTCGGTGTTGCAGCTGAAACAACAATCAAAGATTTTTCTAATGAAGCAATGTTTTCAGTTCAATTTTTTGGATTCAAATATGGAACTAGAGTTTTACAGAGAATTTTTCTACGAGAACTTTTCCGAATTTAAATGAAAAAACTTTTCGAACTGTCATCGGAAATTATTTTAAATATTTTTTCGAATATCTTCAGAGTTTTTATAAAATTTCGTATACATTTACAATAAGATATCTTCTTTACAATAAGAAGACGAGAAATTTATCCAAACTTGTGGAAATTTTCAAAAAAAAAAACCAAAGCCTCAAGAATAAAAGAGCTACAAATAGGGGTCTGTTATTTCAATGTGATTTTATAAGTTTCCTCTCATCTCTTAATACATAATCATAATCAAATGCTTAAACGTAAATTCTCACTGTTATTATTAACCATAAAATTGTCGAGTTTTAAATTTCATGCTCATATATCGCTCCAAATATTTTACAGAAATCTTAATTTTGTAAATGTGACAAACGGGGAACGGGGTTGGAGTGTAATCGTTTCAAGGATAATATATTAGTATGCAGTAGGGTGGCTCAAAAAACACTTTTTCAAATTTTTTGATGGGCCGCCCTCTTATTCGGTTCCATTTGATGCCCTGATGCTCTGGACAAAATTTCAGCCAAATCGGTCAACGTTTGGGCAGTGCTAAACTCGTTGGAAGTTCATATGGAAAAATATATGCAGAAACATCCCAAAACAGTGATTTGCAGTTGGACGGCACAATTTACGATCAAGAACCATGATACTCATTCAGTTCTTGTAAAATAAAATACAGAATGTTATGCTGAAAATCGCGAGAAGATTAGAGTTTATTACGCAAAGATATTAGCATTTTACTGGAATGTTGTAGTGGTGAATTTATTTCAAAGGTAAAAGAAACGAAATTTGCTCAAACCCCACTGCAGAGAAATGCTAATAACTTAGCCGGGCAAGCTCGAATCTTCTCGCGGTTTTCTGCATAACATTCTGTATTAAATTCTCCAAGATCTGAATGAGTATCATAGTTCTTCATCGTAAGTTGTGTAGTCCAGCTGCAATTAACTGTTTTTGGATATTTCTGTATACATTTTTCCATATAAACTTCCAACGAGTTTAGCACCGCCCAAACGTTGACCGATTTGGCTGAAATTTTGTCCAGAGCATCAGGGCATCAAATAGAACCGAATAAGAGGGCGGCCCATCATAAAATTAAAAAAAAGTTTTTCCCGTAAAAATTTGAGCCACCCTAGTATGCAGTTGCTGATTCAGAAGGCATTTAACCTGAAAAACAAATCTTTGATGAAGCGGAATAAGTTATCGCAAAAGATGCAGATACGGTGAGTTCGTTCCATGATTGTGTTATATAAAACTGATTTCACTAAATACGCTCCAGGATCATAAATATATATCACTGATATAAATTTTAAATCCCGGAAGTGTAAATAGATTGCATGTATCCATTTGGTATCTGAGTGTATTTATGCGGGGCTTACAGTGCTGAAAATTACCTCAAGTTGTTGTTTGTAGCTTCTTGTTATGGGGTTTTTGGATGCACGGTAGAGCTATCCTGCCGTAATCTGGAAAAGTGACGTAACAGCCATTTTACAACATGCATGTTTTACATTTTTCTGTTAATGAGCTCGATGAGTAGTACTCGTTAACACAATTTTTGGAAAATGGCGTATACGTCACTTTTTCAGATTACGGCAGTATCACCTTCTATCTAAATGTTTTCATCTATATTTACAAATATATGAAGACATGTTTCTTCCATAAAAGCACTGCCTGACAGTGGGAGATAGATTGGAAACACACACACTTACTGATATAAAATTAATCAGATTCGGGAGCACACGCTCCACGATGAATTACTTTGAAAGCGGCACAAATGCTGGAGTATTGTTTTATCGCCAATGGTATATGCGGCGAGAATGTGGCGATTTATCACAGATTGCCTCTTCTGTTATTATAACTCGTTCGGTCGCAAAACGTTCGACTTTGAAAATGTGAAATCAGAATTGCGTACTTAATGTAAAACCACTGTCACGGCAAATGAGCCTTCCAAATAAATGATAGCTTAAAAAAATGTAAACGCAATTTAATAAAAATTCCGCGGAAAAAAATTAAAATTTCGTTTCGTTTCGAAAAGTTTCGAATTAAATGAACCTTGATTTCGTATCGTTTCGAAGTCTCGAAAGAAATCTATATTTCGATTCGTTTCGATCCGAATCAACATAAACATTTTAAATTTCGTTTCGTTTCGTTTCGTTAGGAAAAAGTGTGTTATCGCATACCCTTAGTTTTTATAGAGTGAGAAAATTAAACTTCCATGAAAGTGACAAAGCATGTTTAGTGCAAAGTGTGACGCTGTCACACCCAGAATGTGGAGACTGCTGATATAAGTCCATCCGAAGATGAAAGACTAATCGATCGACCGTTGTCAAGCGTAAGTTTTCACACCCGGTAAGTGTCGACGCGAAGGATGGGATTTGAATTTACTTTGTGTTTAGTGAAGCGAGTGGACAAATGATTTCTATCCAGCCAGTTACTCATTGATTTGCTAAGCTTATTTTAGTTAAATCTTCACGTTGTATTATTTACGATGCATATAAAAAAAACGATCAGCCCTACAAACATTTTTGAATATAGTTGCGTTGAGCACTTATTGATAGGTAAACGAAACAATACAATTAATTCCACCATAATTTGACTTGATCATTCAGACGTATTTAATATCATACACCGTCCACCACAATAAATCTTTTTAATCCCCAAATCCGCTCCACTTGCCATTTATCTTCAAAACCGCCAAAACGTGACCAAAGAGGACATTCTTGCTGACAGTAGCTTCTGTTTCGTCTCGATTATCCGCACGCTAAATGGAATTTTGGTAAACTTTTCGGCACCCGCCGGCCGGCGGTGATGACCAGCCATAAAGCTGAACTGATTGCAAATTCATTAGGATTTTAACTTTTTATGGATCCACCTGCACGAGCAAGACGATGGCGCAGTATGAATCTAACTAGAGGAGACTGATATTCGTGTTCGGTAAAATTTGAAGTTCACAGACGGATTGATTTTTTTTCCCTTGTCATAAGACGAGTTTGTACAATCCCATTTAATTCCACCACTTAATTGTACCTTGACAGATACGTATTTCGACCTCAACAGTAAGGTCGTCCTCAGTGTCTCGTACTTGACTCGACTTACTGTTGAGGTCGAAATACGTATCTGTCAAGGTACAATTAAGTGGTGGAATTAAATGGGATTGTACAAACTCGTCTTATGACAAGTGAAGACATTCCACTAAAAAGCTCAAAATAATTTTCTTAACAAAATGATTTTTTTGTTGTTGCTAAAACTGAACCCTCACATAACATAAAGCCTATTGCAAATTTGTCGTTGCAAAATGAACATAATAAATTCATACCGGAGTTCCACAAGTGCCCACAGCAATAAAATTTATTCAAAAACATTTCCGTAACATTAGAATCATTTTTTTTTTCGCATGTTCACACTTCCAGTCGTCCGGTTTAGCAAAGCGCTGCTCTTCAAATTGAAATATCAAGTTCAAACAAAACATATCATTGAATTAATCGAGCGGTAGCCTGTTTCTACGGCTTATAGCTTGATTCGGCCGGATTAATTCGACCGCTGGCGCTGGTTGTCGTTGCTGCGACACGGCTATCAAATTGCTTTCAAGAGCACTTTCCCCCCATTCCGCAGGCATCATCGCCATCAGCCTGCAAAGCAAACGAACACAGTGCCAGTGTGACACAGGATGCATCTGATTACCGGAATGGCACGACGGAACGTGGAAACAAAATAGTTAGTCCAAAACAACGCCGTCTCGGTGGCTTCGTTTTTATTTGCGAGGTGACCTTTCGAATAACCGCTGCCTTAGTTCGAATCGAAGCCACGGTCGATGAGGCGGGGAAATTTGCATACATTTTGTTTATGTTGACAGGAAATAGGTTAATGGTGGCTACTAATTTGGATGACCCAAAAAAGCCAAACGGTGTCCAGTTCAGAAGTCCTATGATCAACGGAACGCATCGCATAGATCCAACTGAAATGATATTTAGTGGGCTTTACTGCAGCCCAAACGCTATACAATAACCTGACTTACCCAAAAATATGAGATAATATCGGTGTTGATCAGATCAACTTTTTGTAATTTATTGTTGTTTTAGTTTAGTTTCACTAGGCTAGATGTACCAGTTGTGGCTATAGCACCAGTTGTCGCACTAGTGCTTTCTATGCCAAATGGCCAATCAAATCACCGCAAACCAAGTTGATATCGATAAAGCATATTCATATGATACGTTAACAGCTTTGATTTCGTCCAAAACAAGCAAAGCATAATTGTAAAAAAATGATTTTGCTTAATTTTTGACGTCCTTTGCACTAGTTGTCGCACTAGTGGTCCCTATTTGGCCAGTCCCATAAGAAAACAATGGGATTTGTCAAATAAGGAACCAAAATTAAGAATAGTGGCGCAACTGGTGCATGCGTTCCTATTATGGATTAATCAATCTTGAGGATAATAACAAATTGTATTGTGGTTTTCACAACAGTTACTGTTCTAAGGAGCAGGAAGTAAAACCTTTCGCTTGATATATAAAGTCCACCCACATGCCTTTTACTTAATTAAAAAAAAAATAGTTGTTCTTATGTATGGCGACAATTGGTACACCCACCCTATTGCTACCCTAATTTCAAGACAGTGTAGCTTTACGCCATTGCTAAGCATTCGTTGAGCTCACTTTTGTCGGTCTTGAGCGATGTTTCTTCAGTTTATCAAACGTTCAACGTCTACTGGTTTTCCACTAGCTACTCTCTGGCTTTAAAATCTGTTCTTGTGATATTCGTACTGATAAATCATTATCCTCTGTATAGCTCAATTCCAGAACTCAAAACCGCACTTTTAAGTGCAATGGTGAACAGCAAATTTGAAAGCACATCATCATACATCAATCCCTTAGAAGTAAAAAACGAGAGAAACACCATGTCCACATTCCGATTACTTTTAATTAAAATCATCAACCTTTGCACGTACAAATCAAAAAACTATGTTCATTGTTCAGACATTATTTACAACAGCTGATTAATATTTAATTATTTTATATATTTTATTTATCTCTAGTCGGTTAACATATGCAGACTGTACTTATGGAATTTATCTGTTTTCTTTTCATCTCGCTGCCAGGCTAAATAAGGCCACATTTGTTTAAAATAATTCTCTGAATAAACACAAGCAGTCTCAGCCTGTTAAACAGGACGATTTACACTTAATTGTAGAGTTTTGGGATATCGACTTTCGACTTTCTTTTACTTTATGGATTTTTAAACGAGAATTGACGTTCGCTTGATCTCTGCTTTACTAGCGCTCGTGAAACTGCTCCGATTATCTCCTAGGCATCGATCCCTTTGGTTAAATTTGTCGCTCATCAGCTCTCGTAATTATAATTATCGAGTCGAGGAAACTGCTGGCGGTGAAATTTCTAGCACTGTGGCCGCAGTAACCTACGGTTTTCGAAGGGCCAATTATCGCAGTATTGTCGAAGTTCTTTCAGAACTGGATTGGGATCGTGTTTAGGATCCAATCGATGACAACATTACGTCAGTGCACACTGCAAGCAACACATCAACACAGATCAGCATGTCTTTGTAACTGCACCCAAAAAAAAAACAAATCTGATAATTATTGTATAAAATCTTGGCATATACAATTCTGTAAGAATTTTATACAGATATTGTATTAGTATAATCCAAATCTGTGCGATTTCAATCCAACAATTGTATTAAAATCTTTCGAAATTGTATATGCCAAATTATTATACAGTTCCTATAAGGTTCTTATGCAGAACTGTATTAAAATCTGCCATCCACTGGTTCGGTGTGGGCGCTCCACAACTACGAATCTACTTTGTCTAACCTCGTACATCACGGAAAGTATGAACACTCGGGCCCAAACGGATGTAATCTACACAGACCTTTCTGCTGCGTTCGATAAGTTGAATCATGACATCGCGATCGCAAAACTGGACCGATTAGGTATCGGTGGGGATCTTTTGAAATGGTTTCGCCCGTATCTTACTGACCGCCAACTAACGGTAGCATTCGACGACAACCGTGCAACGTATTTTCGTGCAACGTCGTGTATATTGCAATGCAGCCACTTAGGACCTCTGATTTTTATCATGTACTTCAACGATGTCTATCATGCTATTTGGAGGCCGGGGGGCACTACAAACTGAATGGTTGTTAATCTGACAAAATGTTCTGTTATATCACATTTTCACGCAAAAAATAGCCGATTATCTTCAATTACAATTTGCTAGAAACTACAGTCGAACGGGTGAATCACGTGAAGGATTGGGTATGGTTTTGGACTCAAAACTTGGCTTAGTGTGTTTGAGTGGGACCAGCGAAGAGTGTGCTGAGAAATGGAGTAACTGGATCCGAGGGTTCTTGCAAGTTGATTAAGTCCGCACCGCATTCCTCTCTACTATTCCTGAGGCGGACAAACACTGCAATATGACAGTCATTAACTGTATCTGCTCGTTGATGCAAGCCAGGACGCGTAAGGCTTTGCAGCGCACATCCGCATAGCCACCGGGCCTATAAGATCGTTCAAGATGTCGATGCCCAAGGTATCAGCACATGTCTATAACACGTCTGAAGCTGCATGTCTATATCACGCCTGACGAGACACTTTCATGAAAGATGGAGCACCGTTTCACGTGCTGCCACTCGAAGACTGTGTTTTCACCTTTTGTCATGGATTCATTCCTACCACCATCGCACTATGGTCCAGGATACAGTTTTACGCGGAAAGATGCATTTTACGCCAAAACTATATTTTTTAGAAAAAAATGTTGTTCTTTAAAATTGTTAGAAATAGTAGGGCATCATTATGGTGCTATAAAAAAATAGGGTGGAACATCATATAAAAAAATAATGTACTTTCGAATGATCGACTGTTTATTGTTATTTTAACTCAAAACGGCTACGCAGTCTTTAAGGATTAAAACAAGATTTATATTTGTCCAACGTTTCGACACGGGGTTGGTGTCTTCATCAGGGGAAAAATATTATGTTTGTTCCTTGTCTAATGTTTAGTCTTACAATAACTGTCAGGTTTGGAAATTTGTGGTACATTATTTTGGAAAACACTTATTTTTATAGGATAAAGAAAATCTGTGTTATTTGCCAGTGTCATCTATGTTAAAAATAAGTGTTTTCCAAAATAATGTACCACAAATTTCCAAACCTGACAGTTATTGTAAGACTAAACATTAGACAAGGAACAAACATAATGTTTTTCCCCTGATGAAGACACCAACCCCGTGTCGAAACGTTGGACAAATATAAATCTTGTTTTAATCCTTAAAGACTGCGTAGCTGTTTTGAGTTAAAAAAAAAAAAAGATTTTTTTTCCTCGGAATACTGGCATGTCATACTCTACAAAGTTGCTGCGGAGCTTTTTCCAATAAATTTTGCTGAAAAAGCTTTTTCTGTAGCTCTTAAGTTGGCTGTTTTAGAGCAATTTTAACTAATCTGATTAGAGTGTACATAGAAAAACAATATTTTTGATCTCCTTTTTTGTTTTAGATTTCTCGAAAAAGTCGTCTATGGGTGACTTTCAGAGCTTAAAAACTGCAACTGGCAACATGGGTAAATATGCTCATTATCTTTTTACGATCAAAAGTTAGAATCGTTTTTCTGTCAAAATTACATTTTTTTTTCAAAAGTTGATATCTTTGTTTAGGGCAGGCCAAAAAACATTTAACCTCAAAAAATTATGTTTACACGGCACTTGAAAGAGCAACTCATATCCTTTATTATGTCAAAAAATTGGAGATATGTTATTTTTTTTATCTCAAGTTTTACCAATTTACTGAAGTTATTTTTTTTTCAAGTAAATTGATATAACTCGACAACGGAAGAAGATGCAGACGATGTTATTAAAGCAAAAACGCGTTTTGAAAAGCTCCAAAAGTCTTCAGAAGGTGACATTTGTGAAAAATAAAAAGTGAAACGAGCAGATCATAAACATTGATTTTTGAGAAACACCCTAATCCTGGTAAGTTTGCTCTAAACAAGTGATCTCAACAGCTATATAAAAAGTGTATATAGCAAAGTTGATTGGAAAAAACTGCGCTACAATTTTGTAGAACATTTTAGGTCAATCTACGGCAAAATAAAAAAAAAAATTTCGCATTGTTATAAAACGGCCCACCCTATTTTTCTATAACTCTATAATAATGGCCCAAGTATCTGGAACAACTTTGTAGAAGAAATTTTTTTCTTAAAAGTGTTCTTTAGGCCGAAAATGCATCTGTTCTCGTTAATCTTTAAATATGGTGATAACGATAAAACTAACGGTAACGTATTTCAGGACATTAATCACGAATGCATCATTATATGCTTCCGTTGTTGAAGTGTAGACGTGTAGTAAGCCATTTATTCAGTTACAAAAATATTGGTAGTGACCCCTTCAAACGGGGCAAGTGGGACCTATTCTGCTCTATACTGTCGAACGAAACTAATTTGAAGAATGCAGATATAATGTTCATGTCGTAGTATTTCAGATCCTAGATGGAGGTTTATCGATTGTCAGACTTTTGTTTTGACGTAGAACTACGTCTGTCTTTTCTATATTGGGGTACACTTTACGATTGCAAAAAACTGAAAAACGTCACGAAAATATGATAGACTTTGATCGTTAATAGCTTAGCCGTTTCTCGATGGATTTTCAATTTTCTTGGACCATTCGATCAAGGAAGAGTCAACGCTTCATACCCAATGTACACTGAGGTCGCTTTTTACGCGGTTATTTTTACAGGAATTTTTTTTGCGATTTTTTTTCACTCGAATTTCTGGACTTCCGTGGTTCATCCAGACATATTTTGGCATTACCGCGGCTTTTACGTTGTTCTCATCTACGCGGCTCATACTCCCTGCATAAAAACCGACTTTAGTGTGTTACAATATCAATGTATGATAATATTTTCAATTAAAACTTGCTAACAGCACTCGGTTTCGGTGATTCAGTCAATCTCGTAAGTGCATCGCAAGCTTCTTTTTCCATAGCACTACTTTCCAACTGGAACTTTGCCTGCTTTTCAACTTAGTAATCTATTGGCATTTCTTTAGTAATTAATTAAAAGCTTTTTATGTCCACCATTGCAGGGCTTTTAGCTGGTGCAGTTTGTTTCTGCTAACTTAAACGTGCGTTTTCTCTCGAAAGCTTTGGGGGCGTTTGACGGCAGCTTCTTGCTTATGTCTATTGATGCCAGTAGAGTGGCTCAAAATCTTCTTCGCTGCTGCAATGATTGCGTTCTGGTAAACTTTCTTCGGTTCGTTTTTGCTGATTCGTAGGTGTCTGCCAGAGAAAACGCTAGGTCCGACGCTACTCACGTGAAGCAATAATAATTATTATCAATAAACTGCCAAACTTCTCTGTCGCGTCTTCTCTGACTTCCTTCATATGATGACCACCAAACGCCGTTGACAGCCTAGCTTTCGCAATGGGTTTTTCTGTAATGAGCCACCAGGGGTCTAGACTGACTTAGTGACGGGTGCTTAGTCTCTGTTCCAGTTTGCGTCGTACACTATCAGCCAGGGTTGCGCTTTTCAAATTTTGAAATCGATTATCATTTAAATGTAAACCTAACTAATACCAATTTAATGTCAATAATGAAGTTCAATCGGATGTTTGGCATTGTGTTTTGGTGTTAAGTTCAAAAGTAGCATTTACCAATGCTTCGAATCGAGATACAATTATCGAACGATTCTTACTCTCTAGCGAGTTTTCATCAATTGATTATTTGGATATGTGAACGCTTGAGAGTGTTGTTCATCCTCGATTATTTGAAAATTTTATTTTTATCTTCTTTTTCAAATCAATCTCAGGAGCATAAGATAAACGCTTGCTTCAGTCCAATCGCAAAGAATAGTCGAAAACCTGTACATTACATACAGCTACGTAGTTCAACGTCACCTTTGCGTACAACCCGATTGGGCTGCACCTTTGAGTTTTTAACAAAAGAAAGGGATTACAATGGTAGTAGATATAAAAACAAGACAACAGCCGGTTTACTGTTTAATTGTCTGTTGTCTGGCTTGATATTAGCTTATTTTCATACCAAATGTGTTAGATGGAAGCAAATCTTTGTTCACTTTTCGGATGAATGTTTCTCTGCTTAACACACATTATTTCATAAATTAGAATTTCAAAAAGAACGTTTTTATTCAGGCGGCGTTGTAAATTTGTAATAGATCGAAATGGCCACTTTATGTCTTAAGCACTTTATTTATCTGAAAATCTGTTAATCTGATGCGAAGTTTAAAAATAACAAAACACAAGACAAAACCTGTTGATCTATTATAGGGAGATTGTTTGAACTGTAAACGAAAAATTTTGCATAACCATTGCTCTTTTCCATGAGGAAGATAATTTTCAGAGAGTAAAATACTCATTTGGCAAATCAACTGTACACTACTTCTTAACAACTAAACCAACGATATCAACTGCATTTGATTCAGATCCATATGATATATGAGTGTCGAAGTTATTTTTCACTAGACAACAATCTGAAAACAGGTAAAATAGCTCTATCGAAAATGTTGTTCAAATATGTCCCACTTGCCCCATGTATGTTTAAAATCAAGGGAAAGTGAAAATTGCAGATTTTGGCTTTTACCAAAACTTTTAAATCGTTTTTGACATCACACAATTATTTAATTGCTCAAAATATTCATTTTCCACATCAATGATAAATTTAGAAACGACTATTTTGTTGGAAATCTATTGAATTTAAATAAAAATAATAGATTTTGCCGGTAGTTTAAAGTAATGATTAAACAATACCATTAGTATGGTGCCGCAAATGGCTAGCCGCATTGCCGAGGAACTCACCGAATTCTGGAGGGAACTCT